>NC_048218.1:21060578-21124673 GCF_002007445.2 Ailuropoda melanoleuca
TGAATCATCAAACTTTACATCAGAAACCAGGGATGCACTGTATGGTGACTAACATAATATAATAAAAAAACATTAAAAAACATAAATAAATTTCCTCAAAAAAAAAAAAGAATTTGTACTACTCTTATTACAAATATATTCCAAAGTAGATGAAAATTGGGGCACCTGGGTGGCACAGCATAAGCGTCTGCCTTCGGCTCAGGGCGTGATCCTGGCATTATGGGATCGAGCCCCACATCAGGCTCCTCCGCTATGAGCCTGCTTCTTCCTCTCCCACTTTCCCTGCTTGTGTTCCCTCTCTCGCTGGCTGTCTCTATTTCTTTCAAATAAATAAATAAAATCTTTTAAAAAAAAAAGTTGATGAAAATTTACAACACATATTTTATTGTTTGATAACTTTTTTCAGATTTTATTTAAATTGTAGTTAGTTAACATACAGTGTGATATTGGTTTCAGGAGTAGAATTCAGTTCTACTGAATTCATCCATTACATACAATACCCGTTGCTCATCACAAGTGTCCTGCTTCATACCCATCACCCATCTTGCCCATCCCCCACTCACTTCCCTCCATCAAGCCTCAGTTTGTTCTCTATCCTAGGAGTCTCTTATGGTTTGTTTCCCTCTCTTCCCCCCCCCATATGTCCATCTGTTTTTGTTTCTTAAATTCCACATATGAGGGAAATAATATGGTATTTTTCTTTCTCTGACTTATTTTCCTTAGCACAATACACTCTAGCTTCATTCACGTCTTTGCAAATGGCAAAATTTCATTCTTTTTGATGGCTGAGTAATGTTTTGTTATATATATATATATACCACTTCTTCTTTATCCATTCATCAGTCAATAGACATTTGGGCTTTTTCCACAGTTTGGCTATTGTTAATAATGCTGCTATAAACATTGGGGTGCATGTACCCCTTTGAATCTGTATTTTTGTATTCTTTGGATAAATATGTAGTAGTGCAAGTGCTGGGAGCTAGGGTCGATCTATTTTTAACTTTTTGAGGTCCCTCCATACTGTTTTCCAGAGTGGCTGCACCAGTTTGCAGTCCCATCAGCAGTGGGAGAGGATTTCCCTTTCTCCACATTCTTGCCAACACCTGTTGTTTCTTGTGTTGTTAATTTTAGCCATTCTGACAGGTGTGGGGTAGTATCTCATCGTGGTTTTGAAGTGTATCTCCTTGATGATGAGTGATGTGGAGCATCTTCTCATGTTGACAACGTATTTTTAAGATGTTGCCAAGCCCAGGAACAAACCTATCTCTATCATTTTAATTTACTTGACCTCCAAGAGATGCTTATGCTATTCAATGTCTTGTTAAATCATCATATTTAATAGACAGAATGTAGTTGTGACAAAAACTATTTGGGAGAATCATACAGAAGCTAGAAGGAAGATTTCATATCTAAGTTCCAGGATAATAAATTGCATTTAATTGAATTCCCATTAAATACTGAGTACTGTGATAAGACTAAGGAATGTTTTCAACACCTTAGCCAGGGTAACTAAAGAAGACTCTCAACTTATTTTAACTTAAATACTGTGTCAATTAATCAACTTGTTTGTCGATTTATAAAACCATATCTGCTACTCTATGTACATTATATCCTCTTTACAATATTGATAGATGGTAGAGGACCAGGAGAGGGGAAGTTATAGTTGTCTAGTAGTTTAAAATTCAGCTCTAATATACAAGTTTTTAATTAAAGTAATTAGTTATTTATTCAACCAACACATACTTATTGAGTGATAATATTTCTCCAGTAATATTCTACACACTATATTTGTTAACAAAAATAGGGAAAGAACAGCCAGAAATTATACTATTTACTAATTTATACTTCTTTAAAGTAACTACGATGGGATACATGTATATATTTAAAGCGGCCTTGACTGAAAATAAATTGATGTGTATCTTCAACATGTCATCCTAGAACGTTTAATTTTTCTAAAAGGTAAAAGGAGAGAAGTGACAGCAGGAACAAAGACTCGGAAATGGGGCTAGAAAGGCTTATGTATGGAGAGTTCAAACCTGGTTTAGAAATGAGCATGCTTACGATTAAATGTTCATACATCCAGATGTATATAGACATAAGCTGGTAAATCAGTAACAGAAAGCTAATAATAATAGTGATAATAACAGGATGTCTTGGTGGCCCAGTCGGTAAAGCATCTGCCTTCAGCTCAGGTCATGATCCTGAAGTCCTGGGATGGATTGAGCACCGCATTAGGCTCCCTGCTCAGCGGGAAGTCTGCTTCTCCCTCTGCTTCTCACCCTGTTGCCTTGTGCCCTCGCTCTCTCTAGCTTCTCTCCCACTCTCAAATAAATAAATACATAAATTTGATAAAAAATAATAATGATAATAACAGTAATAATATACAATATTTGTGTATTCAGTACATATTCTGTAAGAAGAGCGACCCCCAAGTATTTTACATGAAATACTTGGGGAAATACAACAACCCTCTGAGTATGAAATGATATTTTCAAATCCTTTTTACAAATAAGGAGACTGAAGCTCAGATAGATGAACTAATTGTGCTTGAGTTGATTTTTCGTAAACCGTAAGAATGGTGTACATTGAATACACTCCTCCTGTTATTAGAGCCTGACATCTTAGAGCTATAACCTAGATGTGGCCAGCCTTCTTAGATGTGCAGGGAATGGCAAGATTGACTTATCTGTGAATATCACAAGGAAGCCTAACCTCCCCTAGGGAAGAAACATGTTGAGGCTAAAAAAATGGAGAATTCCTTTTATACTTTGGATGATTTTTTGTGAAAATGTGTTTGTAGTATGAATGAATTTATCATATCTTTAAATATATGCCCATCTTCCCAAATGGCTAACTTCTTCAAAGTAAT
Organism: Ailuropoda melanoleuca; assembly: GCF_002007445.2. NCBI lineage: Eukaryota > Metazoa > Chordata > Mammalia > Carnivora > Ursidae > Ailuropoda > Ailuropoda melanoleuca. Next base: position 21,063,448 of record NC_048218.1, read on the forward strand.
GTATCATTTTGTGTGCTGGAACCATTTGGAATTTATTTGCCATAATCTTGTGCAAGTTATAGTGAAATAAAAAACGTAAGCAGGCCATGATAGTCTAGGCATGACCAAATTATAATTAAACACATTTATTCTGCTTTATGTTTTCCCTGAGGAGATAAGTTCTATAGGGATATTACCTAATTATTTAGGTCATAACTTTTCTTTCTATTTACAAGTAAGAAAATTAAGCCAATGCCAATGCAATGGCAGAATGGTTACTCTTTAAAAAGACTGAACAGTTGCGAAAAAAAAAAAAAAGCCCAAAAAACAAAACACTAAAGTTGATGATCTATTACTGTTACGATGATAGAATCCTGTCATTTGATTTTCCACTGAGGTTATGGAAGGAAAGTCAGAGTAATGCTTCCGCTGTGCTGAAGCAGAAAGGTCTTTATAGGTCAAATAAATCACAGGAATTAATAATACGTGCACTTGAACTTTGGGAATTGACTGGCACTTTCTGCTTTAGTTTTCAAAATTAATACTTGAAAAGTTTTCTTGGGTTGTATTATGGAAGGTAGTGGTTATAAGGCAAACGTGTACTTAGTTTATGAAATATAATTTTTGGATCCTTTATCTTAATATAAAGTTGAAATATAAGATAAATTCCCTTTGTTGGAATTTCATGACAAATACCTTCAGACCACAAATAAAAACAATTTTCAGAAATCTGATTTTGCTTGCAGGTCTAAGGAAAGATCTCACCTTAAGTTTGGGAGTTCTGGTTTGGAATTAATGCAATGTATTGCATTTATAATAGCCTTTTTAAAAGCCTGGGTATTTAATCATGTGTATTTGCTATTGAGACTTAAAATTTTATATTTAAAAAAGAATCAGTAACTTGGAGAGTGTTTTACTTGGTGAGATTATAAAAACCTACAAGTGTGGAAGATTATATACCATGGGGAAAACTAGAGTGCCCCATATTATATAATGCTATATAAAAGATTTTAGTAGAGTAATAAAGCTATAGTTTTACAAACCAACCCTAATGGTTGTGGTAAAAAGGATGTCTACATGATTCAGAAATCCTGTAACTTTTACTTTATATTAGGTTAATGAATATCAATGAGGAAATGTAATCCCCTACCCTTTACTAAAATATATTTATGATTTGAATTAAACAGAATATTAATATTGTATTTGTATTAAACAAGATGTTTAGTCAAAAAAATGAGAAATTGAAAGAAAAATGTGAATGTCATACCATCAGTATTTCTACACTGTATATTTCTGGTTTACAAGATAGTAGAAGAATTATGCAAATTCTTTATGTTCACAGCCATCTACATCTAATTATTTTGATCTGTTCCCTCTGAGAGTAGAAATACACAAGATACAGATTTACAGTAGCTGTTTCAAATTCCTTTAAAAATGGTCAGTTATATTATAACCTAATATTTATGATTTTTCACTCCATTTTTCAGCTTCTATTTGTATTAACTGAAAAATAAGCTCTAATTAAATAGAAATGATTAATTTATTTTTACCTGCCACCAACTTCTGTGTTTGAGGTTGGCATGCTATTAACTCCACTCATTTTTACATGCATATGGAAACCCTTTTTCCTTTCCCTTGATAAAATTAATTGCTATTTTCGAGTTTCTTCTTTGTTTTGTTATTTTTTTTTAATTTGCTTTTTGCCTGATCAGAGGTGACCCTACATAGGGGAAAATGCATGGGTGTTGGGGACAGAAAGTTTAATTAATAATTAACCTCAAGGTTTATGACCAAGTAGCTGTGTACTTTATGTAAGTCTTATAAACAAGACACAGAAATCCAGGATCTTTGTGAATATCAGATGAGAAGACATGGATGAATGAAGTTTATAAAATTCAAAGGCACTACAAAATTTTGAAAGACATATGATTAGTCTTTGTAGGCTAATGCAATAATTAAAGTTGTTTAATATTAACAATTAATTTAATTCCTCAACAAAACTACTGCATTAGATTTCAAAGTACCTGGTCTTAATTAACATTGTCAGTGCTTGGATATATTAGTCAGTTAGAGTGATCTTTTTGCACTATTCAACTTAGAACTCTGCCATATTTATGTAGTGTGATTTTTCATGTGTGTTTCTTGTATTTGTGAAATTATTGCAATCCAGAGTCAGTGTTGAGGCTAACAGACCAAATCTCTCTGATAATGTAACCTAGTGCAGGGGTTGGCAAACTTTCTATCAAGAACCAGGGAGCAAATATCTCAGTTTGCAAGTAATATACCTAAATATACAAGGATAGTAAATATCCTTGCTGGCATACAGTCTCTGTTTCACATTCTTCTTTTTAATATTTGTGTGTTTATTTTTTTTCTTATTTGTCTTTTATAACTCTTTAAAATGTAACAAAACAAGTTTAGCTTGAGGGCAGTAGAAAAACATGTTGCGAACTGAATTTGCCCCAGGGTCATCCTTTGCCAAATGCTGGCCTTGAAGCACTAATGCCATCTGGACCTTCAATAGCTTCAGTTCACAGGTGAGAAATTGAATTACACTTATGTAAGATTGACCTGCTTGTCCAAGTACACAGTGTCTAGGTCTGATCCACTTCTCTGAGTATACACTTATTTTGGAAAACCATTCCTTCCTCATATATTTGAAAATTATAGTTGATATTAAAAAAAATCAGAAGCCAATGAAGATGAAATCAAATTGATGTTAATTGTTGAAAGCATGTAACTTAATAGAGTTCATGATGCAATGATCTAGGATTTGTAGAAGAATCAATTACGACAATATGGATATATACATAAATGTTTTCTCATTTCAAGTGCTTTCAACAATATCCTGACAGAAGGCAGGTATGCTATTTATGCGTGCACATGGGAAAGAAGAACTAAAATGATTCCATGCAGTGTCAACAAAGAGAAAAATAGCAGAAGTTCGAGTAGAACACATTGTGACATCCAGATTATATCTGGATTTAACTGCCCATAGATGCAAATTTTCAACTATATCCCAGATGGTGATTAAATTAATAAAATCTTTCATGTGTATTTTAGAACATCAGAGAAGCCATCTGGCTTGACTGTCACCTTAATTTTTAGTGTCTTTATTGTGAATTTTACAGTCCAGTGTACCATTTTAATGTCAGGGAGTGTTGTATCATCCATATTTAATTATTAAGTACCTAAAAGCACTGACATTCTGAAACTAGATACGGTAAGACTGATTAAGATCATGGCCATACATGCCAAATAGTGTGTTGGAAAATTCTTTGTAACTTAAGTCAGAAGAATATTGACCTGAAATAGTCAGGTACCTTAGATGGAAGTATTTTATAAACTGCATTATATCTGTGAGTGTGACAATTCCCCAATTCACTGTGTGCATATAGACTCGGTTATAATATATTGTTAAGTTGCTTTCATAAAAATTCATGAGCAATAATTGTTGTGTGGAAAGTATAATAGATATACTCAGGACCAGGAACTGAGAAAATTTCCTGACTTGAATACAAGTTTGCTATTTGAGGGTAAATTATAGATAATGAAGAATTCATCTGATGCTATTACTATGCTAAAAAATTAAAGATGCTATATGCTTTGGATACTAATTAAAATGTAAAGTATATCCTTTGCTGTATTTTATTATTTCTATTTTTATTCTAGAAGTGAAGAAAATATTTGGAAAGATCACCCCACCATCACCACCACCATGCAGACACAAAGTAAAAAGTATGGTTCTTTAATTAATGTCCATAAAGGGATACAGCACTCTGAACGTTTATGGATCAATTTTAAATTTCTCTTTTGTTTATATTAAAATGCAGATCTTCTCATAAATTTTACTGTTTATAAAGAGCCAGACGAATGTATTGATTTATTACGTGAATAAAGCATGTCAAAAGATACCTGTTTGAAGTGTTAGGTGGAAAGAAAGAAAGAAAGAAAGAAAGAAAGAAAGAAAGAAAGAAAGAGAAAGAAAAGAAAGAAAAGGAAAGAAAGAAAAAGAGAGAAAGAAAGAAAGAATGAAAGAAAGAAGAAAGAAAGAAAGAAAAGTCTGTTTTACTATTTAGAGCCTAATCACTTCTACTTTTAGGCAGAGGAGAACATGCTGTCAATACTGTGTAGGATTTATTTATTTTTTATTTTATTTTTTTAAAGATTTTATTTATTTATTCGACGGAGATAAAGACAGCCAGCGAGAGAGGGAACACAAGCAGAGGGAATGGGAGAGGAAGAAGCAGGCTCATAGTGGAGGAGCCTCATGTGGGGCTCGATCCCATAACGCCAGGATCACGCCCTGAGCCGAAGGCAGACGCTTAACCACTGTGCCACCCAGGCGCCCCAATACTGTGTAGGATTTAGGAGCGGGAAGCAGTGTAAGATGATCTGTCAGAGAGATCAGAGGCCAGGACCTATTTTTGCTAATGTATAAATAATTCCTGTAGTCTAGATTGTCCACAATGGCTCTCTGTAGATTGTGTAACACTAAAGGTGAGGGCTGGAAAACGCTGGAGCAGAAGCAATAGTGAAATCGCCAATATTATTAAGTAGCACTTACACTGATTTGCAATTTCCTTTCTTCCTCCCAGCCAAATTGATAGTTCCTTTAACAAGTTGGATGGTGTCTAATTTCTCCCTGCTTCCAGTACACGTAGCACCGGGCACTTTCGAAATGCTTAACCATACATGGTGAGTTCAACGGACCTACAGAGCTATTATAATCCCATGGGGCATAGGAGTCACCATCAGGAGTCTTATATTTTCGGAGAATCAAGGCCATGTCAAGAGAAAACAGCCAGTGAAGAAGAAAGAGTCAGTCCACAGCTCCACCACAAATGATGAGAGAATAAGGAAACCAAAACTCATAGGGGGCGTGTGAGATGGGAGGGCGGCTGCAGAACTATTGGCATTAGTGACCCAGTGACGTGAGAGCAGGAAAGGGTGTGAAACCAGAACAAGACCCAGTGGCAATGATGGTGCGTGCAGCAGCTGTGGTAAAAAGTGAAAGAAGTTGTTCATGAGGACTAGCAGTGGCCACAGAACCAGTGGAAAATGAGACGGGAGTCAATGATAAGGGGGTGGACCCTAAGAATCCATTCATCAAGATCGGGTTAGAAGCATCCCTAGAAGTTATGAATACGAGGTAGTGGAGCAGAAGTGGAATAAAAGTGTATCAGGACAAACCGATGAGACAGTGTACAAAGACCCAAGATTACCTCACTTTGGCCCAATTAAATCAGTATCCAAGGCAAAGAAAGAACATCAGAGAGCATTTTCCTTTCCAAGGGAATGTGAAACCTTGGAAAGTAATAGACATGATTATCAAGATGTGATTATCAAGGACAGCAACTGGGAAAATTTTCTGACTCTAATTCATGTTCATTTTTTTGAGGCTGAGATATAAATACCATCATGAGATCTGAAAATCCTGAAATAGAATCGGGTATTAAACCAGAATATATAAAATTACTTCCTAGAAACATATTCGTCCCCAGAATGTGAGAACAAATACACAAATGTCATTGTTTCCTACATATACAGATATTCAGCTTTTTCAGCTATATGATACTAATTAGGCTTTCGTAAGAAATGCAGGTAAAACTTCTAAAAGAATGTTTGTGAGACAGCCCTGATTTATTCACAATTGATAGGAAATAATCTGAGACTATTTCTCTTTACTTGTGAATTTGTCCACAGTATCTGTATCTCTTTAACATTTTTAGAGTGTACGAACTATATGTAACAATAATGCCAAAGCCAATATTAAGCTTAAAGTTCTAGTTAGTAAAGCTTAGTTTGTGTGTTGTGTTTGCATGCATGTACACCATCTAAATATCTAGCTGAAAAAGAGTATAATGCATGTGATCATAAAGCTATGTCATGAAGGAGTCATGCCAATTAGTTAATAATAATGACTCAGTATACACAGTTCTTAGAAACAAGAATACGAATAAAATGCAACCAAGTTTCTATGTTTTTAAAGACGGATCCTGGGGGGCAGCTGGGTGGCTCATTCAGTAAAGCATCTGCCTTTGGCTCAGGACATTATCCCAGGGTCCCGGGATCCACTCCTGCATCTGGCTCCCTGCTCAGCAGGAAGTCTGCTTCTCCCTCTCTCTCTGCGCACCCCTTCCCCCCCAACACACATGCTCTCTCTCTCCCTCTCTCAAATAAATAAATAAAAATCATTTTAAAAAAGAGGAATTCTACTGCCTTCATCATTGAGAATCTTGGTCTTCTACCACAATTACTGGTCCAATAGTGTGGTCCATTTATTTCGTTGCATTGGATGATTCCTATTGATATCACCCAGATGCCGTCATACCGTATTACAGAGCAAATTCAGTATACCGAAAGACTTTGCTAAAGGTAGTTCAAGGTTTTCTGAGTTAACTTTCTTTTTTAATTACTAGATCCCCTCATTATAATTTGTGTGTGTTTGTGTGTGGTGACAGGGGTACTTTTTAAAAAATTTTGTACACAAATATACTGCTTAGAAATGTATGAAAGCCAAAGGTAACATTTCCATATTGTAACGGAGGCTGTAACATCTCAAAATGAAGCATTTAAGAATGTGATAGACAGCTGGCGGACTATTAAATTTTCTTAGAAGGTTAGTTAATATTACATGGAACTCCACAGAGAAGATATAAATATTTATTCATAATGAAATATTCACTGTGATTTGACTTTTAAGTGGGGAAAAAACTGGTAGATTTGTATAAAGAGATCCACCAGTATTTCCATAGATAAAAGTTAATTTTCCCAGTGTCTTCTCAATTTGAGAAGATCTCAAGTCTCAGGAATAGTTTTTTGTTTTTTGTTTTCCTTTCAGAGAACTCTGCTATTTTATATATGATCTACAACTTAAGTCATATAAAACACAGCAAATAATTAAATTATTTCCTTTTCACAACAATTTCTTAGTCCCCTAAAACAGTGTTCCATGTTGAATGGGACAATCTGTTTTGATAGCTATTTCCTTTCTTCTTCAATGTGGATATATTCAAACATCACTAATATAGTAACATCTTTTACTTAGATCATTTGCTGAAGAATTAGGAGTTAAGTTTTGACTCTAATCTGGACTGATAAATGTAAGGAAAGGAAAGAAGGATGTGAGAATGTGATCTTGGAGGTTGAATGTAAGTGTCAAGTCCCATTATGGGGGTAAAATTTTGCTAAGAGGATAAAACTGTATTGAATTAATGGCCCATTCCATCCTATTCTCTCATTTATAGTTTTTTTATTTTATTATTTTATTTTATCTTTATTTAACAAGGAAATCCACAATTCTTTAGAGCTCTGTGCTAGATATTCCCTTTCCTAGTAATGAGTTTGCATTTGGAGAAGACACCAAAATTTTCTAATTTTATCTACTACAGAAGAATGAATTCTTTTAAAACAGAGTGGAAAAAAATGATCTCTTTGATTAGGCCCATGTGTAAGGGGGAATCTAAACATCAGAAAGATACGGATTGCTGTGTTTTATCAGATATAATTTAAACTATCTTTTATGCATGTCAACATGGTCAATTTTATGTATCACAGAGTGATATTGGGGCTCTATAATAATCTCATACGTCATTTCTTTTGTCATTGTACAATTATTTACAATCATTACCACGTTATCTCTAAAAGTAATTTGCAATAAAACTATCGAAATTAAACAAATGTCTTAACAGGGATTTCTAGGAGATAATTAAATGTAAAATGGAAAAGGAGTAACATGATTTTCCAGTACGAAATTGTTTTCATTTGTATGCATTTCTCAGGTAAACTGAATTATCATTGATTCTGCAGATGTATTATGTCATTTAGGATGGCATAATACATGTCATCAGGGAAATATGTTGTACTTATCACACATTAAATTAGACCGTCTCGCATTGTCTAAATAAAGCATTAATGAGAATGAATTATAGGCATACCTCAGAGATATTGCAGGTTTGGTTCCAGAGCTCCACAGTAAAGTATCTCCATTAAAAAAAAGTCAAGTGAATTTTTTGTTTTCCCAGTGTATATACAAGTTATATTTTCAGTATATTTCAGTCTTTTAAGTATGCAACAGCATTATGTCTTTAAAAAATGTATATACCTTAATTAAAAGCACTTTCTTGCTAAAAATGTTAAGCATCATGCGACCTTTCAGTGAATCATAGTCACTGATCACAGATGCCATAACAAATATAATAACAATGAACAAGTTTGAAATGTTGTGAGAATTACCAAAATGTAACACAGAGACACAAAATGAACAAACGATCTTGTAAAGATGAACTAATAGACTTATTCAGTGCAGGATTACCACAAACCTTCAATTTGTAAAAAATACAACAAAACAAAGCAAAATGGATAATCTGTGAAGGGCAATAAAGCAAAAGACACTACAAGGCCTGTATTGAAAATATCAATGGAAAATATGTAACATCGCGCACAGATTAAATTCAGCCAAATCAATTTATTAAGCTGTATTATAGTTTTGTAGTTAATTTTGTGGTTTTCACAAGAAACATAGGTGTTTCACTAGAAACATAGGTTTCTAGACTGGGAAATGCCATTTTGTGAAGATCTATAAATACAAGGAAGATTTTCTGAGTTATCCAATATAGTCATCAGTCACACTTTTTGGTGGTCCGAAACGCTAGGAAATGCTTCCCGTGTTGGTGAAAATGATAATATGGAGAATCAATCCCTACCTAAGATAGAACATCATCTAACTAGGCTTTCTATCAGTCTTTATTCGGCCATGTGTCACGAGTCCCAGCAATCAGAAAATCTCATTTGAGCCTTTTATTCATTGAACTAGAGATGCTAAGAAATGGCCCCCTACCCTTCATATCTTCTCAATGTCAGTAGAAGCAGAGCTTCCAAAGACAATGCACCTTGTCCAGTATCTGTGACAAACTGAACTGTTCATGCCCAGCTCAGCTCTTTGTGCTTATGGGTCTGGAGGATAGTACTGCCATATGGTTGGAGTATAACTTCTGGTTGTCTAAACTCCAAAACTGATTCTTCAGCCCTTCCTGAGATACCAAATATCATTTCATACATTTATGCTCACTCTAAAGCAGTGCTTTTTGTTTCTTTCCTCATAACCAAAAAGTGAAACAAATGATTTAAAGCATTGTTTTTCAAACTGATGGGTCATGAAATCAATTTATCCCTTTCATATCCAAAGAATTCAGTTCTGTCTCATGTTCCAATAACTTTTTTTTTCCCGTCGCAGTAGTACCTAAAAATTGTGTAATTGTGCTCATCCTAAAAATGTGGTTTCATCCCCTGGCATGATCTTGGTTTTCTTTCTTAACTCAGAGATAGGAAGCTCTTAGGATTTTTTTCTCAGAATGATAAGAATCTATCCTACAGCATTATGTAAGATTATCGAGAAATTCCTTCAGTGAGAAGGTCATATCCAGCTTGTTTGAGTTATTTTATAAAACTCAATAGTCTATTTCCTTTGTTGGGTTCTGTGGTATTTTGTGTTTGAAAAATCTCTCAACAACCATGGATATGTGAAACTCTTCCTGGGCAGACAAAATGCCAAAGATCTTCACATCATTGAGGAGATTCTGTCTGATGGGGCATGTGAGAAGTTACTAACATCAAAATAACAAGAGCAACTACTGAAGAAAATAAAGTAGACATAAGCCTCTACCAAATCATTCAGTATGAATAGAATATGTAATTGAAATATATTTGATTTTTCATGTGTTAATTTGGTTGAGAGCGAAACGTAGTTATGAGACAGGTGTGTATGTTCATCAAGAGAGATCAGTATTTGATCAGTAGATCTTGACTTTGGGTTGATTTTATTTATGGCTGGGAAGAAAAACTTACCTTACTAAAGTAAAATGCTTTTAAAATAAAATGTGCAATTGGTTCACATTCATTAATTTCTCCCTTGCCCCTCTTGTCATGCTTCACTGGGGGAGAATATTCTTTGTCCCATTGACTTTGGGTTTGGTCAAACTGATTTGCTCAACGCAATGTGGATAAACATGAGCCGTGAATGTACTTGTGTGGTCCAGTTCTGCTCGCCCCACCACTTCCAACTTCTGCCCTCACCCAGAATAGCTTGCTCAATATAGGAGCTGTTCCTTCGTCACGGGGCCTAGAAAGAGAAGTCGTAAAAACCTTGGCCCAACCCAGCCCCACATAGTCGCGTTGCAAATTAAGCATTTCCCTCACTTAATATGGGTAAGAATATAATGAAATCTACTGAGTTGTAAAGGCTGTTTATCATTGAATTGAAGACTTATTAATATAGAATGTAAAGTAGTAAAGATTTTCTTGGATGTTTATCTTGAATCACGTAAAAGAGAATTTAAAAATGTAACTCACAAGGAAAATCAAAAGAAAACAAACAAAATTTTTTAAAAATCTGAGACAATTGGGAGCAGCTGTTGAATTAGTATTTTGGTGCATATAAAAATAAAACTTCTCTACAATTCTAGAAATTTAGAAGCACTTGTGATCTAGATTTTTTAAAAACATCTTAGTAAAGAAAGAAGCTAAGGCATGAGTTTTGCTTTTCAAAAGGTTCTGTGACCCTCAAAAACGGCTTGATTGCTAATTAGTACTTTGATTTTAACCATTTATGCTGTCACTAAGGGAAATATAATAAGAAGTTTAATCTGTTATGGGAAAGGACAAAATAACCATAAAATTTTAGAGTCTATTTTTCCTAATCTGTTAAACTAAGGGGAAATAATATCAGTCTGAGAATTTCTTTCAGTTTAGAAACATATTAGAAAACATACATGGAACTAGGTGATATTAGAACATTTATGATCGCAGTTCTCTATTGAGGTTATAGTCCTAAGAACAAAAGGTAATATTTTGTGACTAGCATTTGAGGTAGCAAATTATCTACTGACTTCCAGACTTTCTGTGTTTTCCAAATGTCCCCTCCAAGCCTGCTCCTGCAGTGTGTAGCATTCAACTGCTGCTGACTCTGTCATCCTACTTGCTGAAGTCTCAAACCTTAGTGTCATCCTTGACTCTTCTCATTCACACATGTCTATTTTCATTGAATCGGGTCGACTCTACATTTAAAACATATCGCAAACTTGACAATGTCTCTTCAACTTACTTGTCACCATCCCAGGACAAGTCACATTATCTCTCTGCAGAATTATTGCCAGAGTCTGATAACAGGTGTCCTGATTCCTGCCCTTGGCCCCTTCAGAGTACTCTCAACACAGCCATAGTAAAGCATAAACAGGATCATTTCCATCCTTTCCTCAAAACCCTCCAGTGGTCTCTTGTCTTATTCAGGGTAAAAAACCAAGGGTCCTTCTTAGTGCCTATTAGGGCCTACTACTGGCAAAGGGTGCTTCTCAACCCCATAATTTTACTCCTCTCTACCTCTTTAACCCACTTTATTCCACTCTGTTGACACTGGTTTCTGCAAGATTCCTTAAACATACAAGCATTTCTTACCTCAGGGTACTTTGAACATACTATCATTCTGTTTGCAAAGATCTTCTCCTATATCACCAACAGTCATTTTCTCTCCTCTTTCGGTCTCTACTCAAAAGTCATGTTCTCAGAGAGGCCAACCCTGAATACCTCTAAGTAAAATTTCAACTGCATCCACCCATGTGAATATATATATTGTCACATTTCCTGCTTATTTTCCATCTTTAGCACTTATCACCATTTAGCACACTATGTATTTAACTTTTGTTTTTAAAGTTTCTAAGCTCAATGAGAACAGAATTGGATTTCCCTTTTGTTTTCTAGTAATATTCCCAGTGCTGGCAGTTTTCAGGCACTAATTAAAAAGATGCATTATCTGGTGAATCAACCTATGTAAGAACTGCAAAGAAATGCTAAAATTTAATTTTGGCACTCTGACCCTATCATGAGAGCAAAAATGAATAAGCCACCAAGAGGCTTAAGGAGAGAGGGAGTGTGGCTTGGTTGGAGGTGGTCTATCAGTGTGTTATCAGAAAGAGTCTTTGTAGAAGGGGGGTTGTAAACAGCCAGACCTGGAGACAGTGGCTTCCTCATTGAAAGACTGTTAGTTGGAATTTTGGCAAATGAGGGACCTGAGAAAGCCACAAAGGGCTTTGAGAGAAAGAGCCAGCTGCAATCATCCACTAAGCCAAAGCTATCTTCTACATTGTCTGCCATGTGAGAATTTTTAATTTCTAATCCTCACCCATGAGGATTTGGGGAGGTGGGAACAGTAGTAAATGTGCATGCATGCGTATGTGTGCACATGTGCATGCTGAATATGGTAGGGCCACTATCTCTAAGATAGAGATGGGGAGCTGGCCATACCCCCTGCTCCATCTCCCCATCTCTAGACTGAAGCAGTATGTAGTGGGAAGGTGGCGGGAAGAAGGTGACCTCAAATCTCTGACTCACAGCACATACTCAATTCTATTTCTGGGAGTTGGTAATACTAATGAAAGTGCAGGTTTTCTGCCAAAAGGAGAGGTACAAAAAATATGTACTATCGTTTAGGGAACAAAACAAACACAAAACCAAACAGCATTAGCTCCGATGAGAGGGAGGTTTAATGGAGAAAGAATATAAAATTGCCATTGATAATATGGATGGGAAGAGAGAGGTTTGGGTTTCAGGGAAGAGGAGTTGGGATTGAGAGAACTGGATGGATTACCCTAAAGAATTCAGGTACAGAAGGAAGAAAAACATGTTTGTGGTGGACTGAGAACTCTGATACATTTGCTCTGAATTTCTGGTGACTATGTTCAACTGCCTCGTAAATCGGAAACCCAAGGGTTAGTGGTTGTCATACTTGAAATAAAAGAAAAAAAGTAAATCAATGTTAAATTCACAAGTACCAATGTTATTGTTTCAGTAAAAATAGTCTATGTTGATTTATGAGTTGATATGTGTGCTGAGGTTGGCTAGCTGTTCTGTGCATCTTATATTCATCAGGCTTTTGATATGTGACAAGTACGTTTTCATCCCAATTTCATCACCAATAGCACTGAAGCATTTTCTTTAAGTGATATGGTTTATCTTAAACTTTTGCTTATCAATCTAGTCTCTAAATTGGAGTAAAAAGGAATATGTGAATATCAGTCACCCATAATTAGGAACCAAAGCTAATGATCATTTATGATCATTCACAAAATAATTGATTGCTCAAAAATGTTTTCTCTTTAATGCTCCTATGTGGCAATATGTACCAGAGTAAAATTAATCTCTAAGTATATTCAGAGAACATGTATCATGTTTCTATAAGGAATAAGACTAATCTCTGATTTAGGACAAGAGAAAAATAAGTACACTAATTAAAAATAAATTAAATCTAGTTTTATATTTCCTCTAAAAACTTTACAATACAATCCAATTTAAAAATGCTAATAACTGGAGAACTCATGTTGCAGAACAATAGAAATAAGAGCTAGTTTGCTAACTTTACAAAGATGCCCTTAGATAAATAATTAATGTGTCTTGAAAGAAGTTGAACAACTTTTTACGTTTATGTTAAAATGTCCTTTTGTATTTTTACTTAATCACTATGGGTTGTTAAACACATATTGTGCATAAATAATTTTGATAAAAATTTTAAGAGAAACTCATATTGTGCGTGATTGAACAGGAAGGTGGCTACTTCAGTTATATCCCGTAATAATAACTTTATCTTAGTCAGGGAAGAAGCCCTGAAAGCCTACATTATTGTAGCTACAGAGAATTGCTCTCACATCTCTATGTTAATAATAAAAAGTAGAAATGTAAAATTTGAATGTGCAAATATAACTCCCAAAATTATAATAGAATTAAACATGAAGACATTATGTTTCATGCATATTTAACATTATGCACTAGGTATGTGCTGTATCCTCAATTCTGCTGGCATATTTGCATATTAAATTCTCCTTAGACCTAGTTCACAAAGACATCCTAAGGTGTGATACAGCAACTGCTGTTTCACAACAGATCATTACCATGGAACATCTTGACAGAGAGTATTATTGACATGCTGAATTTCTGCTTCTTTGCATCTTTGGTAATGACTTTTGTGGCCTTAATCTTCAGCAGCTAAGCTGGTTTGATCACAAGTACAAACCATAGCATGTTATGAATGGCAAGTGTTCAAATTCTCTCTGCAGTTGTATCTCTGAGGAATGCACATAAATTCTCAGGTTTCCATCAAGGGCAGTGAGTTATTTTCTGTGCCCAGTGTCAGCTCTCATGACCAACTGGCAGATGATGAAGCTCAGTTGTGGGCCCATCTCCCAAGCAGAAAGCCCATTTCTTTGATCATTGCTAGTATTTTCATTTTTTCCTTTTTGAACACAATGGATTTTCTTCCCTAATTAGTTCAGGGAGCCAGGTGATGCAACAACACAGTTGCTGTGATCTAAATCCTCTGTGAGTTAACCATCATTAAAATGGATTCATTTGTGCCTGTTAATAGGATTCTATATCCTTTGGGAATTATATTATTGATCTCATTTCTAACAATCTAAATACTTAAAATATTTAATGCCATTTATCCTTTATAAAGATAGTACCAATTCAATCTGATTGGAATTTTTGAAAATGCACTGAATTGATTAAGGTAGTTAAAAGTAAGTTTAACAAATTCTTAGAAACTGCTGATGCTAACACTAATTATGTCCGTGAGTGTTAGTGTGAGACACATATCTTTGGGGCTGAAGACAGCTAACTTTTATAAAATTATGTAGGTTTAAAATAAGGTTTTGGAGTTACAAAAACAGACTTTGTGACAAAATTAAGCCATTGGAGTTTTTAACATTTTTAAATAGTTTTTGTTTTATTATTAGAGGTACATAATCATTTGCATTCACAAAATGTTATGATTAAATGATATGAAAGGAAATATGGACATTATAATAATATTTCAGTGAGAGGAATGTAATTGAAAAGAAAACATTTTTTAAAAAGTCTTTGACACTTGTTAATGCATTTATGTGAAGATGTGTTCTGGATACAATACCCTTATATAAATTTTAAAAATATTATTACTTTTATGCATAAAAAATGATCAATATTTGACTCTTTTTTTAAGCCACAAGACTTTTATTTAATGGAGAGGATGCGAAGGTGCCCAGATTCTGAAATACTTAAGAGTTCATTATATATCTATCATTGTTTCTCAAACAACTAAGGACAACAGGAAGCAATTTTTTTTTAATTTAAAAATCTTGGTCATCATCTTTCAAAATGCTGATACAACAGGTGTAGTAGAGTGCCTGAAATCTGAAATTTTGACTTCAGGGAATTAGTACTCAAGTGATCACAGTTTAAAGACAACAGTGGGGTTATACTCCAGAATATTCTGTATCTCCCTCAAGTTAATACAAAATGGAAAATATATTTATTTTATATTAAAAAATTAGAAAAACATAAACAAGAAATTTGTAAAAATATTAGGCACGCCCAGGATGGACATCCATTGGTATATATTTGCTTAAATGTTTTTATCAACAAACAGCAAATAACAGAAAACCCTGCTTATTTTGCTTAAAAACTAAGAAATAAATCATCCTACTATCAAATAGGCTAGAGGTAGAAGTCTCCAGGATTGAGTTTAGCTGCTAAATTATTTTCTGAAGGACCAATGGACCTTTGAAAATCTGTGATGTCACTCTTAGCATGTTGGCTTGTGCTCAGGCTAACTCTTCACAAAGCATAGGAAACCTGCAATATTTCCAGC
Organism: Ailuropoda melanoleuca; assembly: GCF_002007445.2. Lineage (NCBI taxonomy): Eukaryota > Metazoa > Chordata > Mammalia > Carnivora > Ursidae > Ailuropoda > Ailuropoda melanoleuca. Next base: position 21,079,103 of record NC_048218.1, read on the forward strand.
CAACACATCCAGAAATGAAAAGTAACAGTGAATGTGAAGGGAAGGTTTTTTAAAAAACATGAGAGAAACCTGTTCTAGAGGTTCCTGGGAAACATGACTTTTTATCTAATTGGCTAGAATTGCTTCACAAGCCAATGCCTAAATCCATCATTGGAAATAAGAATGGCACCTAAATAATTGGTTCAAACTGATCATGTATGAAACCTGGAACTGGAGACAGGTAACTATTGAGTTAGTGAAGGATGAACACAAAAATTTGATTTCTCCAGCAAGAAGTAAATATCCACTGGTCAGGCAACCGAAAGTTCCTGCTATGGCTTTAAGCTTTTTTTAAAATAGTTATAAAGGTTTTATCTTTTTTTTTCCCCTGGATCCCATCAAGCATTAATAAACCAGATCTTCATTTTGTATTCCCTGGAATTTTGAATGGATAAGGCAATGTGCTTGCAGAGTGAGTGGAATTTGTTGAAAATCTCTAACCAATTTGAATATATTTTTTTAATATCATCATTTGCCAGATCCACTTTGAGAGATTGTAGATGTTCCTTAAGAGTAACAATTGCAGGGTCGCCTGGGTTTCTCAGTCTGTTGACACCTGACTCTTGATTTTGGCTCAGGTCATGATCCCAGGACCCTAGGTTCGAGCCCTGCATTGGGCTCTACTCTAAGCATGGAGTCTGCTTGAGGATTCTCTCCCTTTCCCTCTGTCCCTCCCCTGGCTTGTGCTGATGCTCTTTCTCTCTCTCCCTAAAATAAATAAATAAATCTTAAAATATTTTTTAAAAAGAGTAACAGTTGCATTTGTCCTAAGACTATGTAATATAAGTTCAACATGCACTCCCCCCCCCCTTTTTGGCATCGCTGATTATTGTGCAGGATGAAAGGGAGATAACTGATGAAGGCAAGAGTGATGAATGCCCTAGGATAAGGTAATCAGGCTTTCTATTTTAATATAATGTTTCTCAGTCCCACTAGATCCGCCATTAGTCACTATTTTCTATATGCTGTCGATCTCAAAGGATATAAATCACTAGTTAATCACGATGCTTTTTATCGTCCCCTAATAGATCAGCATGCATTTCACACTGCACTAGGCCAGCATGATAGGAATATGGAATCGAGGGACTGTAGGATGTTATGCTTTCTCAGCTGGTACCTATGATTGATGCTATGGCTGCTAACATGGAATTCATGCTAGTTCTTATCAACGTAAGACAATTGGAACAGAAAGCTGAATTAATATTAAAGTGACAAATAAGCCTGTCATCTAAAAACCACATCTTTCTTTAAAATCTACCCCTACTTTAACATATATTGCTAAGCCCCATGCACTGAGGCTCAGCATCATACACTAAGACTTTTTCCCTTAAAATGTACACATTGCCCGTGATGATGTTAAATCTACATATTCAGATTGACTAAAATTGGATCAAGACACAGTGAACTAATTTTGTGAGTTAAGAATCACAATTGGCCAAAAGAAGCAATGAGCCCCCAAACTATGGTTTAAACAAATTTTAGAATTGTTTCACTCACAAGAACTTTTTAAGAAAAGAAATCTGGGACTGATGCTATAGTTCCCACTGGTTTTCAAAGCAAATCAGCCCTTCCTGACATTGTTTCCAACATTTTGGTTTGAGTCTCATTCTTACACTTGCAAAATGTCTGCCAGAGGTACAGGCATTAAGCTGGTATTTACTCTAAAGTAAGAAGGCAAAATACAAATGGGGCTCATGTGGAATTGATGAGCTTTCTTGAAAGGGCTTCTAGTAACTTCTGCATTTATCTTGTTCAGAAAATCTATTATATGAAAGCAAGAAGTACAAAGCAAGGTGGAGAAACTTTTTATGGAAATAAGGGAGGAACTTACCAAAGCCAGAAGTGAAGTAAAGTTCTATACTTAGGAGAAAGGAAGGGATGGATATTGGAGAGCACCTCGCTGTTCTGTCACATTTACCAAAGTGAAGGAAGCTTGCTTTTAGCAACATGCTTAACTGTGCAAAAAAGAAATAATCACATAAATGGATGAAATAAAGTTCACAATCAAGCAGAATTTTGATTGGAATGCTGATAACAGCATAGCCAGTAAAGGGCAAAGGAGAGTGAAATGAATTTTAGCTGTTCCCCTTCAGGCCTACTAGACTCTCATGCACTTCCACAGTCTCATCTATTTGTTTTCTATGCTGATGACTCTCAAATATACACTCATATCTTTTTCTCCTTTCATCATTATTTTATGGACATAGACACTTAAATAACCCAGTGTTGACAAATTTGCATCAATGTGTCCAAAACTCAATCTGATGCTTTTTCTGATTTCTTAATTTCTGTTATTGGCCTGGGCTTTCTTCCTCTAGGATTAAAACTCTAGTTAACCTTTATTCTATATTCCCTTTCATTTACCTTAGACAATTAGCTTCCAGGCCTGTAGATACATCTGCAAAAGTTTCTTGAAATAACCCTTTCATCTGCCCCTGCTACCATTATCTTAGTCATATCTCGTGATTTTTTTTTTCTCCCAAGGACAAATGTTTTCCCAGCTTTTCCTCTTTCCTCTGTACAATTCTTTTATTCAAAAACCTTATGTATTAGTCAGGTTCTCCAGAAAAAAACAACTAACAGGGCTATGGAGGCTGAGAAGTTCTGTGATCTGCTATGTGCAGGCTGCAGACCCAGGAGATGTAATTCCCCTCCAAGCCCAAAGGCCTAAGAACCAAGGGAACAGATCGTGTAAACTTCACCCAAGGGCAGATCAACATCCTAGCTCAATCAGGAAGGCAGGACCAAACTGGGCAAGATCCTTATTCCCCTCTTTTGTTCTATACAGGAGCTCAACAGATTGATCAATGCCCACCCACATTACAGAGGGCAGTCTACCCTACTGAGTCCACCAATTCAAATGCTAATCTCTTCTTGAAACCCCTTCACAGATACACCCAGAAATATTTGATCTGGGCACCCCCTTGGCCCAGTCAAACTGATATATAAAAGTAACCATCACACCTTGTTATAATCACGTTGGTCTCGTAAAGAAAATCATCCAAGAATTGCAATACCTAATAAAGTGAAAACACCTCTAGGAGGTTTCTAACCTCTTAATAGTATCACCCCAATTCACTTGGCTTATCTTAATTTTTAACCTCCTGTCATGTAATATATTCCAAGTAACTGATGACTTATTCATCAAAAATCCCTTTCTCCTCCGTCTGGGCTTATGCTTACACTCTTACCTGTTTGAGAAACAAATTCCTAGCTATATCTGTTGACATTGTAGTCACATTCAATTTAAAATTCAAATAAAGCTTTCTCCATAACGACTTGTCTCCAATGGTTGTATTTTTTTTTTTCCTTTTTACTATTTGGTCGCTAGTAATACTTAATTTATCACAACTTTTAAGGAATTTAACTTAGTATGCCTCTTATTCAAGTGATTAGATATAGTTTTATACTCTCTTCTGGATTGTACAGTCTAGAATACACAAATATTAAGAGTGCTAATTAATAATAGATCAGTATAGAAATGTGACTCACGTCTATGCCCATACACACAAAAATAGATATTTACAAATAGTGAATCAGATCTGTGGCCTGGTGGATAGGATCCAGGTTCAATATCAGAGACCATTATTTATCTTGAGACCACATGAAGTTTCCCTCTGCTACAACATGAAGATAATCTAAATCAGTATTATTTAAACTTTAATGCCCTAATGAATCACTTAAGAATCACATTTAAAATGCGGATTTTAATTCAGTAGGTCTTGGAGAGGGCCCAAGATTCTGCATTTCTTATAAGCTTCCCAGTGATGGTGATTCTGTCTAAGCCTTGAACCACGTGTTGAATAGCAACCACAATGAATAAAGGAACAGTTCAGAAGAACATTTGCAAGATTTTTTTTACGTTTAAGTCTAGACATCTATAAATGGCACACCAATAAAAATAAGATCTACCTTATGCTATCAATAGACGCAAGTATTATATTATGGGTAAGAAGGTGCTTTAGAAGCATCATTGTGTTATTCCTTTTAATCAATGTATCAGTTGCAAAAAATAGGTATGAATTTTTCTTTAGAGAACTGAAATTAAATATGTTAAAAATGTAAATGTATTTGTTGATAAACAAAACACATATATCTTTAATTGAAATCATTAAAAAACAATATTCTATTGTTACATTTAAGACCTCCTAAAGATCTTTCCACTTTGACTTTTTGATCCAGTTTTTTGCATCTGAAGTCCCTACCAAAATGATCAAATAAATTTAAAATTGTGGACCCTGGACACTCAGTCTCTAGAAATATTCTAAGTTTCTCTGTAAAATTCTACCTTGTTTAAGCTTTAGAACAACTTGGGAAATTTACACTCAATACACAGTAAGACATATGTAGCTAAAAAGAGGATTTATATACATTGAAATATTGTCAATGTGTCAAATCAGCCAAGCCATTTCACAATGAGCACCCATAGTCACAAAATGCCGACTAAATCCAGAAGCATGTTTCTCTCATCAAACAGTTCAATTGTTCATACTGATGCATGGTTTAGTCATAGACCAGGTGCTCTGAGCTTTAAATATGAATTCATTTTCTGAAATTAAGTCTGAAAACCTAATGAAAAAAGCTGACTGTAATTGCAAATGACACATTATAATCATGACAATCACCAGTTGTAAGTGATTCAAACAGCAATTGAGTATGCCTCTAACTTGTTTAACATAGGTAGTGGGAAAAAATTCCTTTAGCCTTACTTTTAGTATTTTACAGCTGTATTTCTGGCAAATATAGAGCCCATTGCCACAACTAAAAGGCCAATGAATTTTCTCTGCATAATATTCCACTGCACTGCCTAATCCCAGCGGGGATACACATTTATCCCATTAAAAAAATATATTTTGAAAAACCTCTCCAACATTACAATGAAAATTGCAGTAATTGTTGGTGAAGATGATTTCTGTTTTGCTTTTTCACTAAATTAAATGTTTCTTTGTAGCCCAGCATGGTGGCTTTTGTAAACTTTTCAATGCAAAATGAGTTGTTTACTGTTTACTAGAGGGGGTTTCTTTTTTAAGATAAATGAATTCAATTGATTGAACTGTAGTAAGCAATAAATTCATCCAAAAAAAGTAAAGATGTTTATTTGTCCTACTTTGTATCGCCAAGGAATTTAATGTTTTGAAAAACTTTTCCTTTCAACTATGTTATTGTTTTTTGGAAATAAAGGAAGTTATATACAACTTTAGACTTTTTAATAATGAAATGACATATTTATTAGTGACTTGATGAATGAGAAAAAAGTATAACCAAGCCCTAAGTTTAAGTTGGCATGTTAATGTTGGGGAAAAGTCCAAATGGTAAGGGTTTTGTAAAATTATTATATAGTGTTCTTTTTCTAGACTTCGATACTCTTACAAACGATTATCTGAATTTTTAACACATAGACACATATATGTTTAGTCATTCTATTCTGAATTTACTAAACATTTCAAATAAAATTGCTAATTTACTTCTCCATGTAAATTCCAAAATGTATTTTTAAAAAGCAATTAATTAAATAGATTACTTTTGATCCCCCAAATTAAGAGTAAATTATATACTTTAAAGCAATCACAATGATCATGATTTAGCATTCTAAGGATCTGAGAATGTGATCAGCAGATATGGTCTTAAAATAGTTAACACTACATCCATAAAATTAGTGTTTAATCTCGAAGTGCAGTACTATATAAACCAAAGAATAGTTTGGCAGTTGAGCTACCTAATTTAACCTTCAATATTCTATAAGTTTTCCTGAAACAAAAAGGACCCTCAGTAGTTTATTGTGATTATAAGACCCTAAGATTAAGATGAAATATTCTGTGTGTAGACTTTATTTTTCAAAAGTGTTGGAGAGAGCTTCACCCTTTCATGGGCACGTACGTCATTGTCTCCTTGATCTATAATCTGAGGGCACAGTAGCTGCTATTTCAGAGAAGTGATAAAGTTAGATAACATACTTCAATTCTCTCAAGATGTCTAGCTGTTGTTGTTGGTTTTAAGATTTTATTTATTTGAGAGAGAGAGAGCACAAGTGGGGGGTGGGGGGAGGAGCAGAGGGAGAGGGAAAAGCAGAGTCTCCGCTGAGCAGGGAGCCTAATGCAAGTCTCGATCCCTGGACCCTGAGATCATGACCTGAGCCAAGGGTAGACATTTAACAAACTGAACCACCCAGATGCCCCAAGAAGTTCAGTTTAAAAAAAAAAAAATTATTATGCCTGTATTTTGAAGTCTCAGTGAAGGTCATGAACATTATGTTATGAACATTTGTGAAAAAATAGGAGGATTGGGAGTCATACAGAATATTGTTCTAAAAAGTAGCATTCATCATTCTACTTCTTATGATTCTGGCTACTATACAACCAATTTAATAAAAAGTACGTATTTGTTTTAATTCGGAAAAATAATACTGAGTATTTGTATACTTTAAGGTCAACTTACTCCAGGAACAATTGAATTTTTTCTAGGAGCCTGCAGGAAAATGTGAATGATAATGCTGCAACTGTGACCCATGAGGACAGTAATTATATTAGCCTGCCTTGAGGAGGGCACTCAACTCCCACACTATCAATTTGAACGTTCCCTGACATTGGAATTCACACTAATGAAAGAATGAGTTGGTATTAAAAACTGTAATTCTTGACAGAGGGGAATAGTAGCAGGGAGAGGGACAGGAAAATCAATTCAATTATAAGTGGGATATTTTGAGAACAAAATAATGAAAATAATTGCAACTTGACAGATGAAGTTAACAAATAACAATATTTACTAAACATCTATCATGTGCTAGGAATCTTCATGTGCTAGAAACAAGAAAAAGTGAGACATTACTTTGTCGTCAGAAGAGCTAGGGCAATGGGGCGCCTGGGTGGCGCAGTCCTTAAGCATCTGCTTTGGCTCAGGGCGTGATCCCAGCGTTCTGGATCGAGTCCCACATTGGGCTCCTCCGCTAGGAGCCTGCTTCTTCCTCTCCCACTCCCCCTGCTTGTGTTCCCTCTCTTGCTGGCTGTCTCTTTCTGTCAAATAAATAAATAAAATCTTAAAAAAAAAAAAGAAGAGCTAGGGCAAGTGTTGCATTGGAAATATAATAATAATGGAGTAGTTTTGAATGTTAGAGAGGAATAATAGAATCAAAGAACAATAGATCAAAATCTGGCTTAGCTCAACCTGCTATAACAAAATACCATAGACCGGGTGGCTGAAACATTAGGTATTTATTTCTCACAGTTCTGCAGACCCAGAAGTCCAAGATCACAGTACCAGCAGATTTGGTTCCTGGTTTGAGCCCTATTCTTGGCTTTCAGATGGTCAACTTCTTAATGTGTCCTCACAGAGCGAGAGCTGTAGTCTCTTCCTGTTTTTATAAAGACACCAATCCCATCATGGGAGCCCACCCCCATGTCCTCTTTGAAAATAATTAACTCCAAAGGCCCCATCACCAAATACCATCATATTGGGGATTAGGGCTTCAAGGTATTACTTTAAGAGGTCGAAGGGCACAAATATTTAGTCCATAACAACTTCCTTCACTGTGAAGAGCAGAAATTTAGTGTTAATTTCATACATATTCTAAATTATTGAAGTTGACCATATCTCTTAATTTTTTATTATCTTCTGTGTAGCAGGGACCTCTTCCATAGTCCTGCACCTCAAATGCTCAATCCGAATAAATCTAAGGAGATGATAAAGAGTATGTATTTTTAGGTCAGAAAAGTCCTGAACGGAATCCTGGTTTTACCTTCTGCTGATTGTATAACACTTGATAAGTTGTTAACTGTTTTGACACCTGCTTTACTATTTGGTAAAATATATCTATTAATATTTACTTAAGAGATATTTCTAAGGATTAAATGAGTTAACATATCCAAAGTACTTTGAATGGTTCCTAGCTCAAAGTAGAAGTCTCCGAAGTGATCAACAAAAAACAAAGGGAAATTAACAGCTCTTTTTCAAACTTAATGATGATTGATCACTCTTTTCCAACTTAAAGATGATCAAATTTAGAAGAGCAGATGTTCCTTGGAATGAAATGCTGATCCTAAGATCAAACAACATTCGTACATATGAAATAGAAAGTAATCCACTCCAGACCCCATTTCAGAGTGCTAGATGTTACAAAATCAGATGGAATTTTTTGAAGGTTCTAAAGGGTACTCAAATTGAAGAGTGAGTTATTGAATGATTATTCTGCAACAAGTGTAAGTCAAAATGCTTTTCTTTCTTTTTTTTTTTTTTTAATTTTATTTTATTATATTGTGTTAATCACCATACAGTACAAAATGCTTTATATGGAGTTTAATTTCACTGTCTTTTTTTGTCTTCACTGTCTTCTTTTGTCCTCAAAAAATTTCTTTGCAAGTGTTTCTATTATTTTTTCCACTTTAAAGATGAGAAGAGTAAGTCACAGAAAGGTTAATTTACTTGATCATATACAAACAGCCAGTAGGTAACAAGCCTAAACAGGCAATTTGACTCTGGAGTTTATGCTTATACAGTTTTCTATATTTATTCTCAAAATTAAGAATGGATATTTAAAGTGGCATATCTATTTTGTTAGGTTGTAATATTTCTAGAATATCTGGAAATCTTATACTATTCATGTTAAATATTTCCAAAATGCAGTTTTATTTCTTCAATCATTTGCTTTCTGTCCAGAGAAATAGATATATTTTCAACTAAAAACTTTAAAAATCACAATATATGTCTAGTGATATATAAAATTTTAAGTTTAAGCAATAGCATTTCCTTCCACACTCAACATTTATTATTTAATTTTCAAATATTTTCAATAAAAGTGTAACTTAAAAATGAATTTAATGATGATAATATGGCAATTAAGTATCGTGAAATAAATTATATTTTTCACAATATGTATGATTGTAACAAGTCAGCATTCTGTATAGATTTAGCATTATATTTAGCATTACAAAATACACTCAGACGAAACCATCTCTTGAAATCTATCCCCCACCCTCATCTTGAAAATATCTAAAGACCTGTAACACTACTAACAATGGGTAAGTAAAAATAATGTCTGAGTCACAATCAGATTTTCTATAATCAAAATGTTTCAGGTCTCTACACCTTCAGGATTTCCTTCTGCATTGCAATAAATCTTAAAGGAAAGGATTTAGGAGTCACCCAATTGTTTTATCAGGATTGCTCTCTCCAAATACATTTTCTACCACATTGGCATTCACTACAGATCAACTATTAATATCTATAATTCTGGTTTGAGACTTTTTTTAACAATCTTAATTAGAATTTGGAGCTACTAATTATATTGACAACATGAAAATTAAAATACATGACTATATTAAGTTTTTGTTCGTAAATGGCAATTTTATAAACATAATAGGCACTGGAAATGTGAAAGCAGCATAATACATATTGCTTTTCTTTATTTTTACAAATTGAAAATTTGGTCAACTTATTAAAAGCACAAGGACTGTTGAAAAGTAAAAAAATATACTAATAATTGCGTGTCCTATTTGCACATCTCTTTACTACCATGAATTTTAATATCCAAGCTACTGATTATTTCTTTATTAATTTGTTCAATGTAATTGCTCTTTAAGAAAGATCAGTTAAAGAGACATGCTTTCGGGACGCCTGGGTAGCGCAGTCCTTAAGCATTTGCCTTTGGCTCAGGGCCTGATCCCAGCGTTCCAGGATCCAGTCCCACATTGGGCTCCTCTGCTGGGAGCCTGCTTCTTCTTCTCCCACTCCCCCTGCTGTGTTCCCTCTCTTGCTGGCTGTCTCTCTGTCACATAAATAGATAAAATCTTTAAAAAAAAGAGAGAGACATGCTTTCTTTTCTTAATGTTTTAGAAAAAGCAATGCAGAACAGATTTAATAAACTATTAATCACTTCCACAATCATCTAATGTATGTGATTTGAAGTCATTTTTAAATGATAGAAAAAATAAAAAATAATTTAAAAAATCAAATGATGGAATAATGGAAATAGCACAGAGTTTTGAGAGGTATGCTTTTAACCTAAATGTGTGACAATTGACAGATTTTGTAATTTTTTGAGTCTCATTTCTATTATTTGTAAGATGAGGATTAAGACACATATATCAAAAACTCAGAAGGCTTTTTGTCAAATAACTACTTTCTGTAAGTTACTTAATATAGTTTTTAAAACTTAGTGAGCATCTAATTTATACCATAATGGATTAATTCATTCAGTCATTCAAAAATACTTATTGAGTATTTATCATGTGCCAGGCAGTTTTATGGGTGTCAGTAACATGCAATGTGAACAAAATGAACAAAGTCTATACTTCATGGTTGTACCTCACACATTATGCAGATATGTGCATTGTAGTAAATGTTGTAGAATGTTGTAAACAGAGAATATCATCTTAAAGATTTATTTGGATATATCTCAAGTTTCATTAGAATTTAGTGATGTAATAAATTAAAATCATCAAAAATCCTTGTCATGATATCTATCTATTTCCTTGAGTTGAATAGAGATGGCTTCTCTGCAGCCATCACAAACTGGATTATTATTATTATTAATACATAGTATTTGTAAGATGAAAATACACCAATTTCTGGGGAGAAAAACGCTTAAGGACTGAGTTAAATTTTCCAAAGAATGCATATTAACACTATAAACAATACCTTTTTATTATTCCAATAATAACCACAATAATGAATTTCAAATATGGATTTTTTAAAAAGATTTTATTTATTTATTTGAGAGACAGAGAATGTGAGCACAAGATGGGGAAGGGGCAGCAGGAGAGGAAAACCAGTCTTCCTGCTGAGCATGGAGCCCAACAACGGGTTTGATCTCAGGATCCCAAGATCATGACCTGAGCGAAAGGTAGATGCTTAACTGACTGAGCCACCCAGGTGCCCCTCAAATATGAATTCTTATAACATCTCTCAAAATTTTGTGTGTTTGAGTAAAAATGATTTTCAAAAGCCCTTAGAATTTTGAGGACATAGAACTCTATGGTTAGAACTGATGACCTGTGGGTCACAGTTCTCTTCAAATGTTTTTTGTCCTAATTAAACAGTTTAGAATTGACTTCCAAAATTTGAATCTCTAGGGACATTAAATTAATATCCAGATCTCAAACTTCATTCTCCAAACTGGAAGATATGAGAACTTAACCTTGATTCCTACCTAGCAACCAGGCCCTCCTTCTTAGAGTATCTGCTACCTCTACAAACAAGGCATATTTTCCAGTCTGCATTGAGTACCTTGGTCTTACAGTCTGCCTACTCCATGTGTTTATTTTTTTGTGGTGGAATCCTATAGAAACTGATGTTTAAGTTTCTTCACTTTATCTAAGGAAAAACTTAAGCATTGTATGAGATATGCTTGGTCATTTATTTTTCAAAATTGTTCTTTTACACTTTTTTGGAATTTGATTAACATGAGGAAGCACAAATTTGGAGCTTATTTTTTCAAATAACTTACCCACAATTGTCAAATAATTAAAATGGATTTATGGTAGATTATCTCCATTCTGCATTGCTATTAATCTCTAAAATTGGAAGACATGTACATGTAGCTTAACACAAGACCAATCATATTATAAGAATGTAGGACCATGATAAGGTCTGAACATTTATGTCCTCCAGATTTATATGTTGAAATCCTAACACCCAGAAATGATGATATTAGGAGGTACAGTCTTTGGCAGGTGATTAAGCCATGAAAGTGGAGCCCTCATGATGCCTTATAAAATAGCCTTCTGAGAGATCCACAAACCCTTCCACCATGTGAGAATGCAGTGAGAAGGTACCAGCTATGAATCAGGAAAAGAAGTCTCATCATAATATGCTGCCATGTTGATCTTGGACATCCCAGCCTCCAGAACTGTAACAAATAAATTTTTCTTATTTATAAGCTACCTACTCTGTGGAATTTTGTTACAATATGTCACAGCTTTAGTGTAGACACACCAGATAGAAGAGTTCATGCCTTCTTGTAGTTTACATTTTGGTGGCAATATCAAAAACACATCAGCAAAAAAAGTAGATTCTGTTTCTTAAGGAACTTAAGATAACAGATGCAATTTAAAATATTAATGGTAGTAATAGAAAATGATAGAGCATGGGGGATGTGCTCCGGAAAAGGATAGGTACAGAAAGTCCTGTGTGATGACCCGAGATGTAAAATGTGACATGGAAGAATGTGAGGGATAAGGCTTGTTGCCAGAGGAAGAGCTCTCAAAGCCACTTAATATCACCCTGGTAAAGGTCCAATCACAATACAAACAAGCTTGTTTTCTTGAGAGCTTTTTCCACAGTGTGATAGAACATATAACAAAAATCGATGATGGAAATCCTGTTAACTCCTCATGAAGAATATGTAGAATTATTATTACTCATAGAGAAAACCAGCATATTATCTGAGACAGACTTGTTGGTAAATTGATATATTGATAGAGAAGATGTTACCTTTTAAAACTAGTTACATCACACTCTGGAATGGGTAGTAATTGATATCAACCAAACAAGATAACAGATGAAAAGCAGTAAATGTTAAGGATGGTAGCCCTGAATTACATTACATGTTGTTGAAAGGAAAGTCTAGATACCAGGATCATAGTATGAAATCAGAGCTACATTTTTAATTCATTGTTTCAATGGATATTAATTGAGTGACTTTTATGTGTAATGGCTCCAGATCTTGGAGAGCATGGAGAAAGAAATGATAGGAATTGTGTCTAAGTTTCTGTCTTTGGGGAGGTGGGAGGAGGCAAGGAGAAAAATGTGTAACCAAACCATAACCAGGCTTTGCTGGATATACTTTTCTTGCTCTCAGGTAGAGGACAGCATGACAACATTTTAGTAAAGTAAGAACTTAGATGGGCTGCAGATATTCCAATTGGTGTTTCCTTAAGGAAGAATTAGGGGAGGAGAATATGAACTTGCAAAATGTTTCGGGCAGCTCTTTGACTTAATATATCAATTAGGAAAGTGGGATTGGTCCTTGGAGAGGGATGCCAGGTGTGAAGGATGTAAAGTACTGCAATACAGCCCATAACCTTGGCAGTCCAGGATGTTGAAATGCCTTCAAGTATTTCTTTTAATCACAGTAGAGATTAGGGGAATTTAAAAACTGTATAATTTTTCTTACATTATCATTTTGAATCTATTTCAAAGCTCAGAGAAAACAGCATATCACATTATAATGATTTATTCTGTGCATCCAACATTCATAGCCTGAAACACAAATGTGGTATTAATAAAATACCATTTAATAATTTATAGAGTATTTGTTATGTAATAAGAAAATAGTCATATGAAACATGTACTTTGCCCCCTTATTTTAAAATCAGCCCAATTACCAATTGGAAAATTGGTAATTTATAGAACATAACATTTATATCAAGCTTCAGTTATGTAATATAAGATTCATCACAAAATATTTGTGTAAAACTACCTAATGGGGTGCCTAGCTGCCGAATTATTTAATATGTAAAAAGAAATGCCAGATTATCCAACTATCTAAAATTTATTTATGTTTCCCAAACATTGACAAAGTTGAGTGAGAGAGAGAGAGAAATAAAAACCAAAACATGATGTTTGGTTCACTGTAACTTATATGATTTTGGAAGTTGTATATTTTTTTTCATAAAATTATGCCATGTCTTTTGTAAATAATATAACATAGAAAAAGAAATGTAATCTTTGAATACTAAGCAGAAAGACTTTAGAATTTATTGGGCATAGCTTTGTAATATTTAATAATTTCATAATCATCATGAATTTTTACTGACAACTTCTACAACTTAAAAAGTCAATTTTGTAGAATCTTCATTATAATTCTGCAGCTGTTAAGTTTAAAGTGGTTTGTACTTTTTATTTCCCATTACAATCAAAGATGTTATTTGTTGGGTTTTATTTCATATCCTAACTTCAAATTAAATCCACTGTATATCTGAGAAAATAATCTTGCATACAATAATCCGCTTTTCATACATTTTATGAGAAAACTATATAGTATAAAATTGAAAGTTAACCGTTTACATATATCGATCACAATCCATAAGACCTAATTTACTGATTGATTTTTCTTCTAATTGCATGTGCAGATACCTTAAAAATAATTGGTATTATATTATTTTTTTTTAATATTTTATTTATTTTTTGAGCGAGAGAGAGAGAGTGAGCAGGGGGAGGGGTAAAGAGAGAGGGAGAGCAGAGGGACAGAGGGAGAGGGAGCCCAATGAGGGCCTTGATCCCAGGACCCTGGGATCAGGACCTGAGCTGAAGGCAGATCCTTAACAGACTGAGCTGCCCAGGTGCCCTGGTATTATATTCTATAGTAATAAATAACATGCCTTATCTTTGTCCTAAATATGCATCAATTTTCATGAATACTATAGCTTATTATATAATCTTTCTTATGAGTGTTTTATAAAGCTTCAATATTTTGATGTAAAGTACATACAATAGATTTTTTCACGACTCTGCTTTTTCCCTTTCACACATTATAAACAGTCTATTAATTTTGCATAGGTTGTTAAAGTATAATCATTGTGCTTTATTTAGCTTTTCTGATTTTCTTATCTATCTGGGATAAAACCTTAGGTTAGCTTATGTAAAAAAAATTAATAAAATACAATGAAAATCTGTATATACATGAATTTAAATATAATACAATTTCAAATATAACATGATTACTGACTGGTACCAGCTCTCACACTCTTCCCTTTTCAATAATTGAAATCTATCCTCTTTTGTCTTCTAAAAGTCTTTACTATGCACAAGTCTTGTAGAGAAAGAAAGAAACTGAGGCACATTTATCTGATTTCAAAATGATTTAGCTAATTTTAAAAAGGTACCCCAAAGGGGGGTCCTTGGCTCACTCAGTCAGAAAAGTATGCCACTCTTGATCCCTGGTAAATTCGAGCCCCAGATTGGGTGCAGAGATTATGAAAAAGAATAAAAAATAATAAATAAATAAACAAATAAATAAATCAGCGTAAATAAAAAACAGAAAAAGAAAGTTACCCTAAACTTGGAAGAATGTCAAAGTCTTATTTGTAAACCTCTGCTCTATTTAAGCAAATGTCTAGATAATTTGTCTTTCTATTTTTTCTTTTTTAAAATTACTTGGTACAGAATGGATATGTTCTTTGTTTTTATAAATGAAAATAAACTATATTTCCACTTTATATGATTAATTTTTTTCTATTTTTAATAATGTTTCATTTTGGAATAGTGTTTTAGATTTGCAGAAAAGCTGCAAAGATAGTATAGAGTTCCCATATATCCTGAACCCATTTATCTCATTGTTGACATCTTACTTTAATATGGCACATTGTTCACAACTGATGAACCAATATGAATACAGTTCTATTAACTAAAGTCCACACTTGGTTCTATCTTAGTTTTCACCAAATATCCTCTTTTCGATCCAGGATCCCATACACGATATCACATTATATTTTGTCATATATTCTTAGAGTCTTCTTGAAGATTTCTCTTCCTTATTTTTCATGAACTTGGCAGTTTTGAGGAGACGTGTCTAGTATTTTTGGGGCTGTCCATCAGTTTTACTTTGTCCGATATTTTTCTCAGAATTAGACTGGGGATGTAGGTTTTGAGGACGAATACAATAAAGGTAAACTAGCATTTTCAAAACATCATTTCTAGAATTCATGGTATCAACGTGACTTGCCACTGATACTGTTAGCAAAATTCATTTTTATAGTAATTTATACTTAGTGTTATAAAAATTAGAAGTACGTTTCTACTTGGCACATATTGATTTGAAGGGTAATGTCAGCACACTAACAGGAGATGCATATCCCAAGGAAAACTCATTTTTCAAGTGTGTGGCACTATTATAGAGCAAAAATGTCATTTTACTTATTTAAAAGGAAAAGCTTTGTGTGTGGAAGTATATGTGCATTTGTAGCATTAAGCAATCCATTCTTCTTATGTAGGCTATGTGGGTAGTCAGATCATATTTATGGTTGTTGGTGACCATTTAAATAAAACAGACAGGAATAAATGAACTAAGCACTAACAGGAAATGATGAAGAATAGTTGGTTGTATCCTTCTCTGCATTAAGCAGACCCTTGCTAATAAAACTGGAATAATAATAATTTTAGCCTGGCTAAAATCTTCTGGACAGTGTTTGAGTGGGTTTTAGTTAGCGTTTGCTGTAATAATGAATCATAATTGATCTAAGTTTTACTGGTTCACAATTGCCGTTATTTATTTCTCACTCATGTACCTGCAGATTGGTGTGATAGTTCTTTTTTTTTTTTTTCCAAGATTTTATTTATTTATTTGACAGAGAGAGAGAGACAGCCAGCGGGGAATGGGAGAGGAAGTATGCTCCCAGCGGAGGAGTCTGATGTGGGGTTTGATCCCAGAAAGCCGGGATCATGTCCTGAGCCGAAGGCAGACACTTAATGACAGAGCCACCCAGGTGCCCCCGGTGTGATAGTTCTGATCCAGATGTGGGTTGAATTTGACTCTGATCCTGCAGTTTTCTGATTTCAAAAGTCAGGATGATGGAGCAGTGACATTTGGACTACATTCTTCTCATGGCAGAGGAAAGAGGCTCAAGGGACCAAGTTAAATCATGGAAATTATTTAAATAATTCACTTAGCTGTGGAGTATGTTATGCCTCAAATATTTCAAATATTGGTAAAGGCAATTTACAGTGCTAAGCTCAACACCAATGAGTGGAGATCTGCACTCTTTCCCTAAAGGTCATGGAGGTAGTGAACATTTAGCAAAAATCAATCTACCAGAGATGAATATTCATACTCTCCTATGCTTGTGTTTCTATATGTAAAGGTTACATGATTAAGGATAGTATTTACCTCATCTTACTTTCTGTTACTCTATGTTAGTATATTCAACCAGTTCGTATCTAATTTTATGCAGGTTTGAGAAACATTTTATTTCTTTAGAAGTGCTATGGATTCATTATGTATCATGTAATCTTAATTTTCTTAATTTAAGTTTTTGGTTTGAGTAGTGCCTAATTTTATCTCCTAAGAAATAAAAGCCCATAGTTATGCCATTACACTTTAAAAAAATATATTTATTCTCTCTGTCATATAGAAAGAAATTTCAAAGTCAACAGATATATTCAAGTTATAATATATATAAATAAATATGAAATTTATGAACTAAGAATAAAGTTGCATCATACATTTAAATAATTTTACTAGCAAAGTAATCAATCTCAATATCAAAGTCTGGTTTATACAACAAAATGTCACTCTAAATTTATGATTATTATTTTATTGAAAATACACAGGAAAGGCAATTCAAGAATAATACATAATTCATCATTAATGAGATAAGAAAATTTAGCTTAGGGACACCTGGGTGGCTTACATGGTTGACCGTCTGACTTGGCCTTGACTCAGGTCATGATCTTAGGGTCATGAGTTCAAGCCCCAAGTCAGGCTCCACGCTCAGCAGGGAATCTGCTTGACATTCTCTCCCTCTCTCACTGCCCCTCCCCCCACATGCTCTCTCTCTCTCTTTCTCTCAAATAAATAAATAAATCTTTTAAAAAAAAGTTAGCTTAAAACTAGAATTTCTATAAAAATAGGAAATATGTGTATATGTAATATATGTACATACTAATTTATATATTTTATGTTAGAAACTCTGGATTGGTTATAATGCTCATTACATGAAGCTGAAATGAAAAATTAATGACCTGGAAGACCAAACTAAAATTACACAAAGTGCTGCATAACTACTTAAGGAAATGAGAAATTAAAATAGAAATTTAAAAACATATAATATTAAATGACAATATCTATTATATGCATAAACTTGGGGTTCCCCATATATAACACATTTAACCTGGCTGGATACATGGCTCTACCTGCTTCTTTCCACCTCATTAAGTGTCAGTTTTACCTAAGTCATAATAATACCAGCCAGAAATTCATCATTATTTTTTTTCACCATCTCTCTTCAGAATAAGAAACCCATTTCAGACTGATTTCAAATAGTCAGTAAGGTCTCACATTGTACTCTTTTCATTCCTATTACCCTAAAGAAGTCTACTTTGTTTTTCCTTTCTTAGTTTGTTTCCTGATTATGAAAAGAGCAGGCCTGCACGTTTAAACACATGAAGTGCTTTGTTTTTCTTTATAGTCCATGTGTTTTCAGAAGATGTGCTAAGAGAAATAGAGTGATGGGCTCAGGAAATACATAATTTCATAAATATGTAATTGAATAAATAATTATTTGTTAAAAATAATGAAAAAATAGAATGATTTCCTAGTACACAAAAGCCAAAATAAGTTATTATTAGAACATAAACTACAAGATAGGTTAAAGGAAATTTGTCAGGAGGAAGGAAAATAATACCAAATGGAAATATGGATTTACATATAAGTAATGTAGAATACCAGAAATTGTAACTGCATGGATAAAAATATGAGATGTATTTCTTATTATATAAGTCTCTTTAAAGATAATTTACTGTTTAAAATAATGCATTGTGGAGTTGATAACACTCACCATATATGCACACACATATATAACTGCATACATGCATGTAATATTAAAATACATAAACATATATAAAAATGTATGACAACATTTTTATAAAGGCTAGAAAGGAAAAAAAGCGAAAGTATACTATTTTATGGTTCTTATAAACTATGTATAATGGCATAATAACTCTTGAAATTAGATGGTGATATGTTGAAGCAATCACTAAAATAAGAAAACAAAGAAATAAAACAGAATAGGCTATCATGGTGATAAAATGCATACATAACAACATTCTGTTAACCCAAAAGAAGGTAGAGAAAGAAGAAAAAAGTGAATAAAAAGAAGATGAGACAAATAGAACACAAATAGTGTGATATAGACATAAAACTTATTGTATCAACAACATATTAAATTTAATGGTCTAAATACCTCAATTAAAAAACAAGGTTTTCAGATTGTATTAAAAAGCAAGCTCTAACTATATGCTGCCCAAGAGAAAGAAAAACTATGAATGTAAACCACAAGTTTATAAAAAGTAGAAGGATTGAAAAAGATAAATTAACAGAAAGTCAAAAGAAAGGTGGAATTACAATATCAATATCAAACAATATTGAATTCCAATAAAAGAGTATTACTGGGTATGAAGAAGATAATCTCATAATAATAAAAGGGTCACTTGATCCAGAGGATATAATAATCCTAAATGTCCATGCATGTAATAACAGACCTTCAAAGTACATGAAAGCAAAGCCAGTGTACTGCAAAAAGAAATAGAAAAATCCACAATTATAGTTAGAAATTTCAATCCCCTTTAGGATGCCTGGGTGGCTCAGTCAGCTAAGTGTCTGCCTTCGGCTCAGGTCATGATCCCAGGGGTCCTGGGATCCAGTCCCACACTGGGCTCCTTGCTCAGCAGAGATCCTGCTTCTCCCTCTGTCTGCCACTCCCCCTGTTTGTGCTCTCTTTCTGTCTGACAATTAAATTAAATAAAAATTTTTAAAAAATTTCAATCCCTCTTTTCCAATAACTGAGAGAACAAATAGACTTTAAATCAATGGATAAAGAAGCCATGATATATATGTACACACACACACAATGGATTATCACTCATTCATAAAAATGGATGAGATCCCACTTGTGACAACGTGACTGGAACTAGAGGGTAGTATGTTAAGTGAAATAAATCAGACTGAGACAAATATCATATGATTTCACTCATATGTGGAACTTAAAAAGCAAAAGAAATGAATACACAGACGAAAAGCAGAATCTGACCCATAAATACAGAAAACAAACTGATGGTTGCCAGACAAGAGAGAAATGAGGGGTTGGACAAAATGGGTAAAGAGTTGCAAGAGGTACAAGCTTCCAGTTATAGAATGAGTAAGTCTCAGGAATAAAATGCATAGCATATGGAATATGGTCAATAGTATTGTAATAACATTGCATGGTGACAGATGGTAGTTGCACTTATGGTGAGCACAGTATGGCCTATAGAGTTGTTGAATCACTATGTTGAAATTAATGTCACATCACATGTCAACTACACTCAAATAAAAGTATTTTTTGAAAATCATTGAGAGTATAGAATACTAGAGTAACATAACCAACTAATTTGACCTAATTGACAATTACAAAAATTTCTAACCAACAACAGCAGCACACACACTGTTTTGAAGTATAAGTGAAACATTTACCAAGTTGGACCATATATCAAATCTCAATAAATTGAAGAGGATTGTAATCATTTGAAGTATTTCCGACTATAGTGAAAATAAAAACACATATATCTGAATTAGTGGGATGTTGCTAAAGCAATACTAAAGGGAAAATTAATGGCAATAAATAAAAACAGTCTCAAATCAGTACTCTAAGCTTTGACTTCAAGATACAAGAAGAGGAAAAGTAAATAAAGCCCCTAAATAAGGTAATATAAAGCAATGTGTAGAAATCTGTATCTCCCGCTCCCCTTCCTCTATTTTGCTCATTCTCCCCTTCTCCCACCCAACCTGCAGCCATCAGTTCACCCTTTGTATTTATAGGTGTGATTATGCTTTTTATTTGTTTATTCATTATTTTTTAGATTCCACTTATGAGTGTAATCATATAATATTAGTTTTTTGCAGTCTGACTTATTTCACTTAGCATAATACCCTCTAGGTCCATTCATATTGTTGCAAATGGCACCATCTTATCTTTTTTATGTGGCTATGTAATATTCCATACACATTTTCCTTATTCATTCATCCATTATGTTGCATCCATATCTTGGCTATTATAGATAATGCTATAATAAGCATAGGGTGCATATATCTTCTCAAATTAGTGTTTCTGTTTTCTTTGAGTAAATACCAGTAGAGGAATTATTAGATCACATGGTGTTTCCATTTTTAATGTTTTGATGAACCTCCATGCTGTTTTCCGTGATCACTGTACTATTTAACATTCTCACCAACAGTGCATGAGAATTCCTTTTTCTCCACATCCTTGGCAACACTTATTTTGCTTGTCATTTGATTTTAGCCATTCTGACAGGTTTCAGGTGATATCTCATTGTGGTTTTGATTTTTATTTCCCTGATGGTTAGTGATGTTGAGCATCTTTTCATGTGTCTATTGACCCTCTGTACGTCTTGCTTAGAAAAATATCTGTTTACATCCTCTGCCATTCTTTAATTCAATTGTTTTTTTGGTGTTCAATTGTATAAGTTCTTTATATATTTAGGGGATTAATCCCTTATCAGATATATCATTTGCAAATATCTTCTCCCATTTAGTAAGTTGTTTTTTTGTCTTGTCGATGGTTTCATTTGCTGTGCAAATCTTATTTTGATATAATCCTGTTATTTTTGCTTTTGTTTCCTTTGCCTTAGGAGATACATTTAGAAAAATGTTGAGATAGCTGATGTCAGAGAAATTACTGCCTGTGCTGTCTTCTAGGATTTAGTTCTCATATTTAGGTCTTTAATCCATTTTGAGTTTGTTTTTGCGTATGGTGCTAGAAAGTGGTCCGGTTTGGTGGGAATAAAAGGCACAGCATAGAGAATGCAATCAATGATACTGTAATAGCAATGTGAAGGACAGATGGCAGCTATAGTTAGGGTGAACATAGCATAAAGTATAAATTTGTCAAATCACTAATTTGTACACCTGAAACTTACACAACATTGTGTGTCAACTATACTCAGATAAAAAAAAAATAAAGGAAGGATGTATAAAAATTACCTAATAGGTTTCTAAAACTCCAAGGTTTTTATTATATTCAGAAGCTAATTGATTTTATTGTATTATTTCTGCAAATAAAATGATATTTTTTAATTGTAAGTTAATACAAAAGGGATGGATTATTTAAGTTATAGTATCAGGACAATTAGCTATTTGAACAAAGAGCTTAGGTCCTTGCCTCAGGTCATACAACAAATTACTTCCATGTGAGTTTATAAAGTTAAATGTTAACTCTCTAAAATATCAATAAGGAAGATTTGTTATTGTACAAAAAAAACAATGAAAATGAAAGAATAATAATCAGAACAGAAATCAGTGAAATAGAAAACAGATAAAAAATGAAGAAGTATCTACAAAACAAAACTAGTTCTATAAGAAAATGGATAAAATTGATAAATCTCTAGCTAGATTGCTTAGGAAAGTAGACGTCACAATTCATTATTGCAAGGAATCAGAAAGGTAACAAAATTCAGATTCTTACAAATAATTAGGGAATATTATGAACAACTTGATTTCAATAAGTTCAAATTAAGTTCAAAATTTTAAATTTCTGGAATGGAAAACATGACAAAGTTTGCTAAAGTAGAAATAGTCTTGAAAATAAAAAAAGTCTGGAAAAATATTTCTTTCACATAACCTGAATATTCTATATGAACGAAAGACATTGAAATTTTAGTTAAAATATTCCTACAGAGACAACTCTAGGCCTAAATTGTTCCTCTAGAAAACTATTTTCTTAAAGATTTTATTTATTTGAGAGAGAGAGAAAGAACACAAGTAGGAGGAGGGATTGAGGGAGAGAGAAGCAGACTCCCCGCTGAGCAAGGAACCCAACATGGAGCTCAATCCCAGGACACTGGAATGATGACCTGAACTGAAGGCAGAGGCTTTAACCACTGAGCCCCCCAGACACCCTCCTCTAAAGAATTTTTTAAGAAGAACTATTTGCACTTTTACAAAACTCAGAATATTGAAGAGGGTGGAGCCCTCATTCTGTGAGACCAGCATTACTTTAAAACCAAGACCAAGAACATTGTAAGAAAAAAATACTATAGTTCAGTACCCCTTTTGAATACAGATGCAAAGAAAATGTTTATCAAAATTTTAGCAAGTAGAATCCAATAATATGTGAAAAGATATGTTACCATGATCATTAATTAAGAAATACAAGTTTGGTTTCACATTTAAAATCATTTAATGTAATTAACCATATTGAGAAACTAAAAAACAAAAACATAAAATTATCTCATAGATGCAGAGAAACGTTTGAAATTATCCAATATTTATTCATAATAAAGTCTCTTAAATTTAAGATGTAATCTGATATAAGGCATTGTGGTAAGGAAACTAATGTCCCTTTCCCCTAAATTGCTTATATCCTAAAGCTACTAAAACTAAAACAATAAGTGAATTTAGAAAGTTTACAGGATCCAAGAATAACATACACAATCAATTGTATTTTTGTACAGTGACAATGAAAATTTTAAATTAATTAACAAAATTTACATCTACAAAGGCTTAAATATAGAAAATGCTTAGGGATAAGTCTGACAAAATACATGCATGACCTGTCCACTGTACCCATAAAGCATTGCTGAGAGAAATTAGAGACCTAAAGAAATACAAAAATATACCTTGTTCTTAGGTGACAAATCTCAACATTAACATTTAATTCCCCTCATCTAACTGATTTCTCCATAGATTTAATACAATCTCCAAATCTCATTAGACCTTTTTTTTTTTTTGGTAGAAATTATCAAACTAATTCTAAAATTTGAAGAATTTGGAAGGGCCAAAATATAAACAAGAATCTGTGCTAAAGTCTGTTGGGCATCTGCCTTAGGCTCAGGTCCTGATCCCAGGACCCTGGGATCCAGTTCTCCTCTGGCTCCCTGCTCAGTAGGAAGTCTGTTTCTCCCCTTGCCTCTGCCCCTTCCCTCTGCTTCTGTGTGCTCTGTCTCTCTCTCTCACTCTCTCATTCTCTCTCAAAGTCTGTACTAAGGAACAAGGCTTGCAGAGCTAAAGGGTGATTGAATAGAAAGAGATCTCCAGAGACCTACAGTGTTATCTTCCTAGAGATACATGTGTACATTTCAAAGTGAGAGTAAACGTTGAGAATCTGTTTATATTTCAAAGGATTATAAACTAAGGATCTTTATCTTCTCTTCCTAGGGTAGCCTTGACTCCACAGAAAAATAAACTGGTTCTCTCTCTTCTTCTTCCCTCCCCTCCCCTCCTCCTCCCTCCACTTCACATCCCCTTCTGTCTCTTTCTGCACTTCAATATAAACCTGAACTTCATTCATATAAGAAAAGGAATTATAATCCAGATCATCGTATATTAGTTCTAATAATGCATAAATTATAATTAATATCTGTGATAAAATGAATTCAAGGGACAAATTTAATGTTAGAGACATGGCTAAAATATGATGAAAACTTTGTCTCTTTTTTCAAATTTTTATTAAGACCCTATTAAGATCCTGAACTTTTCATGGAAGCAGAAACATATCAATGAAAAGGACATACTATTTTCCATTCAACATGTTTGGATTAAAATGGTGTTTTAATCTAAACTTACAAGGTGATTAACAAACTTACAAGGTGATTAAAACTGTGGTGGATGTAACACTGGAGATTCACAGACGATATATGAGCAGCAGAATAAAATTGCTAGAAACAGAAATACCAAGTTATTTTATCTGTTAGATGTAGATTTATCTCTCCCACCCCTCTATCCCCCTTTACCCCATAAGAAGAAATAGGTATGTGCTCATTGTCAATGATGATTCAGGGAAAAGGATGCTAATTAACCTTCCCACCATCCCCTCCACCCAGAACGGAAAGAATCAGCAACAATAGCATAACATAATGGACAAACAACACAAACTGATAAAATAAAATAATACAAGGAATATGCCCTCAATGAAGATCATTAAATTAGAATAGGGATAGAACATAACAGTGGGAAAACATCAAACTGATAGAATGCCCTGTTTAAAGAAGAACTTTTTAGTCCACTCCTGACCTACGTTGTGTAAAATTTAATTTCCCAGAATACTGTGAAAGCAATAAGGGCTATTATTGTGCTAGACTAATTTTGAATAAGAAAGATGAATTGGGGGGGCACCTGGGTGGCTCAGTCATTAAGCCTCTGCCTTCAGCTCAGGGGTGATCCCGGTGTTCTGGGATCGAGCCCCACATCAGGCTCCTCCACTGGGAGCCTACTTCTTCCTCTCCCACTCCCCTTGCTTGTGTTCCCTCTCTCGCTGGCTGTCTCTATCTCTGTCAAATAAATAAAATAAAATCTTAAAAAAAGAAAAAGAAAAGAAAGATGAATTGGCCAGTAAAAATGTAAAATGAAAGCACTGTAACTTGAAATTAGTGATTTTGAATGAATGATTTGGACATTTATCCTAGACTTAAAACAGAGAAAATAGTTATAAACTCGATATCTGAAATCATAAAAATATTTTAAATATTTTTAAAATTGTACTCTGAAAACATAATTTTAAATGGGCCAAATGAGAATCAAAATGGAAATGATAAAATTTCAAAATTAACATACCTAAAGGTTAAGAAAAATGGACAGCTCATACCCAAGAAAAATTACAAATGTCAGGAGTCCATAAATATAGTATTAGGAGACCTAAACTTTAGAATTTAATGACTACTTACTAGAAACAGAAGACAGGAACAGAAACTCCTGGCTGTATCTGGAGGAAAAAAATGAACAGAGAAGCCATAGTTCTGATATTTAGAAGAGACAGTGAAAAGACAAACTGAAACATAAGATAAAGTCCTCAAATGTTATTTTGAGTCTATTTTCTCTGCAATTTAGGTAGGAGATGAAAACCACATTGGTAAGAAAACATTAACAAAGTAAATAAAAACAGTAAGGAAAAAAAATATAAGAACTCCCGTAGCTAACTAGATGAGTTTAAGATTCTTAACTCAGACAAATTACATATCCAGGCACTGAATGAATTTGATAAATTCATTAAACTGATGCCAAATATGTCTGAGAATTATAGGAAGACGAAGAGTTGGTGAAGAGACAAAATGTAGGCTGAGTTTAGGAGAGGAAGAAGATTAAGCCCAAACTCTGGACCACATAGAGCTCAATATTAGCCGGTCAATTTGGAGGCATGTAGAAAAAGAAATGATGAAAATCTGGAGTGCTATAAAATAGGGATTGTTTAGAAAGATTGTAGATTAAATTTAATAAATCACGGTGTATAGAGCAAGAGAGAGAATAGGTACACTATTTTCTGTGCTGGTTATACTCATTTGGAATATTGTGATAAGTTGTTCATGAAATACATTCAAGATAAATGCTGACACACTAGAGCAATTTATCTCTAGAAGTAAAAGAATGATGCAGACAATTAAAGCCAAGAAATTCATGCAGTTTGGGGGACAATGAAGATGTTTAAGGAGAAGAGACACTTAAGAGTGACAACTGCAAACACATATTTGAAGGGAGAACATTTGGACAAGGACTTGAATGTGTTCTATCTAGTGTCATGAAAAAAAAAAGCCATATCAAGAAAATGCTTTCTGATAATTTCCTCCCTCCCCTCATAGATCACTGGGTATAATTTCATTTGAAAATGTGAATACTAAAGTTGGATTACCACTTACTGGAGATGTTTCATGAAGGATGCTAGAAATATGGAAGCAATAGAACTGATGACCTTAAGACTTTCTTCCAAATCTTATGAATGAATGATTGTGTTCTAATAGGCACAACTATTGTGCTCACCTGTGCAAGTTTGAGAGAAGAAAATACAGTCTGCAAATTTCTATACTCTTACTTGACTATTATCAATTTAAAAAAAAATTTTGCTCTGACTATGGAGCCACTTATGAAGAACTATAGCTTATATTATTTAAAACTTGAAAAATTCCTAAAAAATATACTGTGGAGAATACCCTGCATGTCAAGGTGATGATCCAGATGACCCAGTAGGTATTACAGACCTATGATTACTTTAGCACTGTAGAAAAATACCTGGCAGAAATAAAATATGTAGTGCATCACCCTAAATATCTATTACAGTCATTACATTGCCAAAGGCAATACATTCTATCCCATTTAATCTGTAGATCTCCATAATTAACATCTTATTCATTATAGAAGCTATATTTCATATATCATCTATTCACAGGATTAAGTAGCAGAGTTCCCAAGGGTAATTGCTTCATCTATTTATAAAAGAAAACAGAGCAATTGCACATTTTTACATAAAAAACATTTTATCTCAGTAAGTGGACTAACATATTTAATTTCATTATAGATGTATTTCATTTAGAAAGAAAATATTAGCCAATAAACAATGAATCAAGAGCTATAATTTGACTTCTCTGCCCCACTCTATGCACTTAGTGATATTAGAAAAACTATAAAAAGAGACCATTTAAAGAAATAATCTAAGTTCAAAACAAACATCTTCCAGGACCAAACAAAATATAAACATACAGCAACAGGTAGGTTTAAATATGTAAGCCTACTAGTTTCAGGGCCAGAAACTAGCAGAGGAAGAAGGAAGTGAGGACTCTTTTTGGGTAACAGGATTTAAGAGTTCCCTGAAATGCAGGACCTGGATATTTTTATGAAATAAAGATATTTGATTGATTCTCTACTCTGAAAGGAGATGCAAAAAGTTGTGATGAATCTTCTGGTTGGAGTTATGACTTACATAAAGTGGATATTTAATGAGGTGGAATGAATGAAGTAGATACAGCCTTGCAGCCAATCATGCTGGGTAAGTTATACATGTATATCACCAGGGGACAGAACTCTGAAACAATCATATATCATTGTTCTGGTTCTCGTTAGGAGAAACTTAAGTATGATATATAAATTCACATTACAAGGAAGGATGACTACACACACACACATACACACAGTTAAAAGAGAAAACCATAAACAAAAATAAAAAGAACCTCTGCTCAGTATGAACTTACAACCCAAAATTTGGAAACTCAAACTGATATTAAGAAATATACCAAACGAAATCAATTGAAGATGAATTTACACTAGATAAAATGAAAATAATAGAGGAAACTGAAAATGACTTTAATATAAATGTTTTGGGGATACTTTCAGGGAAAAAAATGGAAGAACATTAATAAAAGAAAAGTTTATAGGGCACAAATTATGTAAATATATGTAGTATCATGTGAACTCAGAAATCTTGAGAATGAGAAAATATGATCATTGAATTGAAAAAAAAAACAGTTGATAAAACTATAGGCCATACATAATTAAAGAAGGAATTAGTGTATCAAAAGAGTTCTGAGGAATATTCTTGAGAGCAACACAGAGAAAATAACAAAATAAAGAAATAAAAATGAGCAAAATTTTGAAAAACAGCCCATGTCTAAAAGGATGTCTGGAGACTAATTATAGAGGAAATGTCAAAGAAATAGTAAAGTTAAGAATAACCTAGAATTTCCTGATTTTAAATGCTATGAAACCTCAGATAGAATACATGATGCATGCTGGGAATGATAAACACAAATAAATTGAAGACAATTAACAATAAAGAGTAAAGTCATAAGACCTGACAGGAAAAAAAGAAAAAAAAGAAGAAGAAAGAAAAGAAAAGAAAGAAAAAAAAAGATCCTAGAAAAAAATGATAATTAAATTGACAGTAGGTTTTTTATCATCAATATACACCAGAAGTCAGGAAAGTAGAATCTTTAAATTTTAAGAAAAAGAACTGTCAACAAAAAATTCCCTATCCAGGTGCATTATTAGTCATAACTGAGGGCAAAAAAAAAAAAAAGGGCATTTTTCAAATAGATGACTGTGAAGAATGCTCACATACAATATACCTTCATTTTAAAGTCTAGTAAAGACTGTCAGGTGTGAACTTATGTGGAAAGAGTGAGGTGACAGGAAAGATCAATACATAGGGCCTCTAGCTGGCTCAGTGGGTACAGCATCCAACTCTTGATCTCGGGGTCTTGAATTTGAGCCCCACGCTCAGTGTAGAGATTACTTAAAATAAAATAAAAAAAATAAAAAATATCAATACAAAAAAGACCAAATTATAGTAGTAATTTAAGTATTATATGCAAGAACAGTAATTGTGACTAGTCCATCATTAAAGCAATAGAAATTAATTTCTAGAAAACCATTAGAAGTTAATTTCTAGATAGAAACATTAAGGAGAATATGGAAAAAAAACATGTATTTCCTACATCTGAATATAAAATATTCAAAATATAAAATATTCAAAAATATAAAAATATTTACTCAAATATGTACACTAAAGGTAACTACTGATAGAGCACAAATGCAGTATTAAAATTCTAAACCATCAAAAGGAAAAAAGGGCTCTGAGTTGGGCATAATATAGCATGGTGGTGGAAAGAGAAAAAAAGTACAACTGAATAAAAAGAAGGTAATGAAGATTAAAAGTCAGCAAGATTAATCCCACCAAAATTACACTAGGATTTCGAGAAATTAAGGTTACTGGCAAAAGGATATGGGCTTGAATCAAGCCTCATTGTGTAACTGGTTCATAGTTGAATTGATTGATTCAGATACTTAGCACAGATCATCATATATATATCATATATACATAAGAATATATATATATTCTTATATCTGGAATTCTGTGCACATCATCTAGGTTCACTTTCTTCTTGAAAAAAAAACTTTTGTCATTTTAAAACAAAAATTGGTAGTTAATTGTATTAGTATTTATATGTCAGAATATAAAACACGGTTGATAGTGGCTCCTTCTAGAGCAGCGAACTGAATAGCAGTCATGGGGACAGAATATAAACATTTCTTCCTTTGAATTTCTCACCATGCAAGTGTTTGTCTTGCTGTGCAATGTGTCTTCCCTTTGCTACCTTCAATTCACTCTCCAGCCTTCTCTACCTCCTCCCTTGCCACATGAGGTTGACCCGTTACCCACATCAGTGAGCATCCTTGAACTCTGGTGTTGTAGTTGGGCTCAGGCAGTGAGGTGCTCTGACAGGAAGTAGAGAAAGGTCAGGGTACTCCTGCCTCTGGTTGCCTCCCTCTGAGGTTGCCTTGAACTGACTGTGTATCTTAATTGAATGTCACTGCTACTCTTAAGGGATCCTATATTGTACAATTCTCTTCTATCAAGTTATTGTTACTGCTCTGTCTTTCTTTCCTCCAGGGCCATAGCTTGGTGATTGCTCCATTGCTACCAAGCCAGGGCACTGCAAGCTTACTTATTCTTCATCCACATCAGGTACAGTATTTGACTGTGCTGTCTGGTTCCTTCAGAAATCTGTTAGGTACACTTTTAATAAATACGCAATTTTTTGAAGTGGTCACAATCTCCATGTGCTAAATGGAAATATTTTATCCTTGACATAGAGGGAGTTGAAGGCTTCAGGAAATTGTAGATGAAGAGTCATCATCTTCATTAAAAATCTCTCTCCTTCAACATCTTAAATACAAAGGCGTCTTACCAATAGTTTATTAACATGTAAATGTCAGATGCTTATCTCCCTAGCAGCCATTTCCCTCCTCCTTTCTCCTGGCACAAAACAACCTTCCATGACCAGAACTGAGGACTATCAAAGTGTGTCTCCCCAGACTTCCTGCAAATAATAGTGGCCAAGCAACTCAGTTTTTACCAATGAACTGTGTGAGAAGACTGGGGTGAGAGGGACTTGGAGAAAGATTTTCACTTTACTAAATGTGGGTGTTGAAAGAAGAAAACTTTTGTACTCTATTCTTCATCTTCTTCCTGCTTGAAAAGCTGCCATGTTTGGATCTGCTCCTTTTAGACACAAACTTGAATTTCACCCATGAAGGAAGATAGTGCTACCACATGCAGGATGGAAGAGTGAAGAGCAAGGACCTGGGTGATTTAGGACCTGCTGAGGCTGAATCAATTCTGGAACAGCCAAGGTTTAGACTTTTCATTATGTGTAATTTAATGTTATTTTTAAGGCATTATGAAGTATTTATTCTGTAATAGCCTAAACCATGTTTTATTGATAGAGAGGATAAGTTGCAAATGTCACAAAACCTAACTTAAAATATATAAATCAAAATAAGGATTTGAATGAAGATATTGGGTACGTCTTAGGAACTCAATTATATAAAAACATACTAGTTGCAGGAATAGTTGGAAGTTTTATCAACAATTCTCTCTACTTCTCTGTTCACTATTGCTTCATTGCTGAGTAGAGCTTGTCACAGGACTGAACACTTAGTTGCTAACATCATCCCTGACCCACCTCTACCAAAGCTACTATATTATTGTGTGAGATACTTAAAATGGTATTCTCAGTTCTAATTTTGAAATTCCACAGAAGCAGCATATTCTATAAACATGCATCAATTTTCCAACCTAGAACACTCAACATGACTGATGGAAAGATGGTGGAGAAGAATGGGAAGGGGGTGGCAGCATTTTGTCCTAAGTGCAACCAGTGGGGTTTGCACTGCAGAGAATTTATAAATAATAATCAAACAGACCAAAAATTATTCTGCTTTATATCAACATCATTTGTCCACAATTCTAAACGTTGTTAGTGATACAATAGTCCTCTTTGTTGAGGCAACTACCACCACTCGCTTTTGGCAAGTGACCGGTTGGTTCTAGAAAAGCAGTAAAGAGCATGTAATCCCAGAAAGTAACTATAGTGTTTAGGTACACCGTGAGTATTGAGTGACTCTACTATATAAGCATTGTGCTAGTCAACAGGAAGAAAGTAACATTTAAAATAAGAATATTACCTGCTAGTAGGGAGTTTTACAACCTGGTGTCTGACATCAACCACATGAAACACATGCTTTATTTACATTATATTATGATTATATAATATAATATATATCATTATATGTTATAATCTATATATATTTAAATATTTTATATAGGTACGATTATACATTATAATACAAATATATTATACTTTATATTGTACTTAACACACAAAAAATGACAAACACAAATTACTATATTTATATTCTATTTGTATACAATATATTAGCACTGACTGTCAGAAGTTCTATGATAGAAAACTAGAACAACTTGACATACATTGGGATTCCAAGAAAGAACTTTGATGTAAGACAATTTTGAGATAACTGAATTATATGCCAGGGGAAGAATAGGTAAGAATGTTATCGATAGTAAATGAAGAATTTGAAATAAGGGAAACCTTGTTTCTACTTATATAACACATAATAGCCTTTAGAAAAGTGGGAGCAAATTAAACAACAACAACAACAACTGTATTTCCTTTGGGAGCTGCCATCAATTTTCTGCTTTATTTTCTTCATTTGAAAAATGGGGATGGTAACTGTACATCATTAAGTTGTGGTGGCTGATGTAGTAATTACACTGTAGTTATGGCAATACTTGCACAAGAGCATTCTGCAAGCATGTGTTAAGTAAATAAAAATGATGGGCAGGTTGGTAGATAGAAGAAAGAAGAAATGAAGAGAGGGAAGGAGGGACTAAGGGAGAGAGGGAAAGACAGAAGGAAAGGAAAGAGGGAGAAGGAGGCAGAAAGAGGAAAGAGAGAGGAAGATAGCCTTCTTATGCATGAGTTCAAGTTTCTCGGCTCAGTTCATGATCTTGGGGTCCTGGGATGGAACCCCACGTCAGGCTCCCTGATCAGCAAGGAGTCTGCTTCTCCTTCTTCTGACCCTCCCCTCCACTCATGCTCTCTCTCGCTGTCTTGGTCTCTCTCTCTGAAATAAATAAGTAAAATCTTAAAAAAAAAGTTTCTCGTCTATGATGTAGGTAGATAGATAGATGATAGATAATCATAGATCTATTTGAACATGCTGATAACTGTATCTGTATCTGTATCTGTCTTGGAATTTACACATGTTCGACTCTTTAAGGCTGTTGCCAAACTACTTTGTAAAGATTTTCTTTCCTTTTCTTGTCATTTTTCCCACAATTTATGCTTACACGGGTAGTTATGAAGGTTTGTATTTTGCTATATCCCTGCCAGCATTTGTCATTACAGGCCTTTTAATTTTTGTTAGATATGAAATGATTTCTCACTGTGTTTTATCTGCATTTTTCCACTTACTAATAAGGTTAGGCATATTTTTATTCTGTGAAAAGTTTCTTGATGTCCAGTGTTTTCAGGGGATGAACTTTGCCTGAGTTCTTTTATATATCTTATATTCTAGGTTTTTTTTTTTTCAGTTTTTAACAAATTTATAAATTTGTGACCTTATTTTCAATCTTTTCATGGGGCACTTTAATTAACAGAAACATTAATTTTATTATATATTCTAGATTATCAATCTTTTCAATTGTATTTGTGATTTTTTGTCTTGTTTGAAGATATTTTAATACTGGGAGGTGTGCCATTAATCACTTGTATCTTTTTTAAAGGTTTTGAGGTACTGTCTTTATGTTATGCTTCATCTGGAGTTGATGTGCATACAAACCCAATATAATTTTTTCCACATTTATAATCAGTTCCACTGCTACTGACTGAAATGTTTATACCTTTCCCACTGATGTGGCTTTATCTCATGCATAGTTTAAAATATATATGGGTCTGTTTCTGAGCTCCATGTTAATTTATTTATATTTCTGAAAAAACTATTCCAATTATTATTAATATTATTAATAATATTAATATTATTATTAATATCGAAATAAATTCATCATGTACCCTGTTCCAAAAATATGTTCTTTTTTGTCTTTTAAGCCTCCATATACACTTTTGAAGCAATTTTCAATTGTTTTAATTACTGTAAAATTTGGTTATATGAGACTGTGTTCCAAAAAATCTGCAGCTTATAAAAGACAAATGTGTATTTTTCTCACTTAAAATCTCCATCCAGTGGAGGCCCTACCCTATGGTATTGTCAAGGGTTGTGAATTCTATTAATTTTTTCATTCGCCCTTCTACAAATTTGCCCTCATCCACATATGCCAAAGCAACTCGGCAATATATCCTAATTTCATATAGAAAGAAGGCAGAGAAGTCAAAGGTGAGGGGCAAATCCCATTTATTTAATGGGAAAACCCTGAAATTGCATACATTTAAACATTGTTTCTTCAACTTCTATCTTATTGGAGAGAATTTAGTCCTATGAACATACCTACCTGCTAGGGAGTAAAGAAAATGTTATCTTTTTTTAATTTTGTTTTCCTGGATAATGATAAAAGGATAAAACTTAAAAATCAAGATTCTGTTACCATGGAAGAACATAAAGGGACAGTGACCTTTTTCATTGTTGTTAATTTATTTCTGTGGCTATCCAAATATCCATGCACTTACTTCTCAGTCATGGAACAAATTCTTTTTCTCCAGCAAGAAAATCCTAAATTAATATAGTAACTAAAAATCCATGAAGAATGAATAATGTTCAGCAAGTTCCACTATGAACATTTAGTTTAGACAGCTAAGAGACAAGTAGTATGTTTATACACCCCGTGTTGAAGTATGGATTAGGAATAGGAACACTGAAATAAAAATTCATTTGGAAAGAGGAAGAAGAAGAAACACAAGCATTTATCAAATGTCAGTGGGTAGGACTCAGCACTTTAGAAACAACTTTGTTTTTCAGTGTCTAATGCACCATCTGGCCCTACCTCTGGGGAGTTTTGCCTGTATAGTCATGCCCGAGGTCACGTTTAAGAGGAAATTGGAGAATATTCTCCTGAGAGGCTAGTCCAGGCTTGGTCTTCTGGAGGATGTTTGTTAGTTATATGATGCTTCAGCATATCAAGCTGTCTCTTTGCCAATACAATTACTTGGCTAACTTAAAGTCCCCATCCCTTAAGTGTGTGATGTGCATAGTAACTTCTAAAGGGTACAGAATAGAAAGTTGAGAATAAAAGAATAACTTGACACTGGAGAAAGCTGACAAACACCCCTTCAATCAACTGATGAAAGACAGCATTAACAGTGAAAAGTTATGTTGACAGTAGGTAGTCTTGATAAGACATGAAGAAAACAGCACTTTACCGCTGCAGTCTTTATCCCACAAACCCATAACCC
This sequence comes from Ailuropoda melanoleuca, assembly GCF_002007445.2. NCBI lineage: Eukaryota > Metazoa > Chordata > Mammalia > Carnivora > Ursidae > Ailuropoda > Ailuropoda melanoleuca. The sequence goes on from NC_048218.1 coordinate 21,113,813, forward strand.
CAGTTTGACCATGAGAAACACATCAGACAAAATTAAGCTGATGAAGATTTTATCAATATCTGACCAGCGCTCCTCAAAACTGTCAAGGTCATCAAAAACAAGGAAGGTCTGAGAAACTGTTCACCATCTCGAGGAACCTATGGAGATATTATGAGTAAATGTAATAGGATGTCCTGGATGGGGTACTAGAACAGAAAGAACATGAGATTAAAGATATAAAATCTTAGCGCGAATGAAACCAATGCCTGGCTCGGGGAAGCAGCCTCCCCAAGGTCATCGGCGGTCAGGGGTTTCTCTGGCCAGTGTCGCTCCCACCGATCTACAGCAAAAGTCTTCAAGTGTCTTTTTGGCAAAAAAGAAATGTGCATCCTCATGGTGGGCCTAGATGCTCTGGGGAAGACCACTACCTTGTAAAACTGAAGCTGGGTGAGATCGTGACCTCCACTCCCACCATAGGTGTCAGTGTGGAAACCGTGGAGTATACGAACATCAGCTTCACCGGGTGGGATGCGGGCGGCCAGGACAAGACCAGCCCTCTGTGACGCCACTGCTCCCAGACCACACAAGGTCTCATCTTTGTGATTGACAGCAACAACAGAGGGCTTGTGAACTGGACCCATGGGGAGCTCACGAGGATGCTGGTGGTGGATGAGGTCAGGGATGCGGTCCTCCTGGTGTTGGTGAACAAGCAGGACCTCCCCGAACCATGAATGCCGCCAAGACAACGGACTAGCTGGGTCTGCACTCCCTGCGCCCCAGGAACTAGTACATTCAGGCCACCTGTGCCACCAGCGGGGCGGAGCTCTATGAGCGACTGGACCCGCTGTCCAATCAGCTCCAGAACCAGAAGTGAGCCGTGCTCCTCCGCTCTCCTTCTCGCTCCCTCCCACCCCTCGCTTTACTCTTGTGGGGGGAGGGGGGCTAAGGCGGAAGCTGTCTCCATGATCCCTTACAGTGTGCTTCACCATGCTGTAAATGTGCAGGCTTAGCCTGCAGCCGGGTGTTCATTCAATGTAATTTTGGTTGCCAACGAGGCAGTATTTAGTACTCCTATGCAATATAACTTAGCTTTTTTTTTTTTTTTAAGAGAGAATCAACCCACTGTTAGAAGGGTTTTTAGGCACACGGGGCCTCTTTAAGAGTCACTGTGTGGGACCAGCCTTGGTACTCCTCCTCTGGGATCCATTCTGCAGGGTCATTGTGGATCCCTGTGATTTGCTCTGCGTCTGGTCATCCCTCATCCCCTAGCGTTTGTGCTTGTCCTTGTGATTACACAGCCCCCCAGGAGACGGGTTGGGGGCTGCAGCCACTGCTAGTGGACCCCACGGAGGGCCCGGCCTTCCCTTGGGTCAGTATGGGCACTCTGGCTTGCCGCGGGGTTACCTGGGGTCTCACCAGCAAGAGTGCGGACAGGAGAGTGGGACAGTCACCCTAGACTCTCAGCCCCCTGCACCGCACCCCACCCCAGCCCCAGTCTTCATGTGCTTTCACTCCCTCCTCCTGCAAGGGTCAGATTTGCCATCGAAACGAAGACCTCAGCTTTTTTCTTTTGTATTTTGATAAACGCTGAAGAAGTTGGAGCTGTTCAGCTTAAGGAAATCCCCGAAACTGGTTTATTTGGTGTCCGGGAACCTCCTAGTGCTTTCAGTACACGATTAGTAGTCAACTGTTTTGTAGACTTGTTTTCAGTTTTCGTTTTGACAAACAAGCACTGTAATTATAGCGACTAGAATAAAATCTCTTGAGTATTAAAAAATCTATAAAATCTTAATATTTATTGTAGATAAAAATATATCAATAATACTTCATTAGTTTGACAAATGGACCACATTAATATGAGATGTTGATAACAAGGAAAACTGGGTGCCGGGTACAGAGGAACTCTTTCTACTCTGCTTGCAACTTTTCTATAAATCTGAAATTATGCTAAAATAAAATTTACCAAAAATTTTAGTAGTATCTTGTCCATTTGTGAATGATAATGTCCAAATATTCCCTCTAAATATGATTTAACTCTGAAGTGTTGGGTCTTCAATTCAATGTTCTCTGCTCTGTCTCATTTTTTATCCCACTTGCCCTACATCAAAATAATAGAAGATGTCTTGCTTTCCCAGATAGAATTTGAATGTTCTTCCACTAGGCATCTATGAAAACTACCCACAAGTGGTAATTATAAGTTGAATTCTAGGCTTAGGGTTTTAAACCACATAAGTACTGTGCATTATGGACCCAGAAATCTGTGAAGGCAGGCTTGTCTGTATTTGCCCCTTTACCCTAAACTATTTTCCAAATTTCAATTGTCAGTCATAATTGTTACTTGTCTTTCCCAATGTGGAGAATATTGAGAGATTGAAGATCCCCATAGTGTGAGACCTCTAGTTTAATCAGTAAATTGCCAGGATATAGAATTTTGCCGATAATGTAATTGCACAGCTACAATTTTAATTTAAGAAAATGCTTTCTTAGAATTCATTTTTGGAAAACACCTGCCACACATTTTTAAAAATATTAGAATTGGCTAAAATCGCTCTCATGGTGGGACCACTTGTAGATCTAGTAATCTTGCTGGAAAAATAAAGAATACACGCCCAAGCTCCAAAATTCCAAATGGTAGCTTAATTCCTCTTTATGAAAACCAGGAAGATATGTCAAAATTGTGATGATTTTATTTGCCTTTCTATCTCGGACACCGTTAGCAAGTGCTCTTTTATAATGGTTGAGGGACCATAGCAAAGACCAGCAATTACATTGCTAACATCAAAGTAGAGGTTTAGACACAGGGTGGATAGATTATTTAGTGGAGGATGGAAAGGGAAATGATTCATCCAGGATTTCATCTTGTGGATGCATGATTCTGACTCCTACATACTTTCTGTATATATTGTGATCTATATTCATTTGGGGTTGAAGGGAAACCTGCAAATAAAGTTGCCTTTTGTTAGAAATTTTTTCCTACTGTTTTTTTCTTTATTTAATTTTTATTAGAATGTCATATGCTCCATTGCTGATAGCCTTCAAAGCAACCCTATTTCTTTTCTTCGTATGCTCACAGCCCCAATTTTATCCAGGGTTCTGTCCTGAGACTTTAATAAATCTTGTTGGAAAGACAGACTATGGTGATTCCACAGTGATCCCACAGTGGTACCACCATGATCAGTACATGAATGAATTCCAGTGACTGACATGTGACTGAATGCTGGGCAGTGAGAATTGGGGGGCAACTCTGCAGTGGTCAGAGTGTTTTTGGCATAGGTTGTTAGCTCCTAATACAAGAAATGCTCCTAATCCTTTACTGGCTTGGTTATTGGTGTGTGACAGGACACCTGATGCGGCTGCAACCATCTTGTGATCATGAGACTAACCAATACTCCCAGGATGTTAGCATAAAAAGATGAAAATAAGCTGTGAGCTACTGAACTGCTTACTTCCAAACTGCTGCTATGTAATATAATGAATTTCTTTAATGCTTAAATCATTTTGATTTAATATTTATTTCTTGCAAGTGAAAGTATCTACCAATACAGATGGTCTATTATTAAAAAGTTGTGTACTCTGTGAAGTAAATAAAGTTTACCAAAATGAAACTATATGCAATAAAAGTCTGCTCTAATGCAGTTAAAGTAGGTAGTTATTTTTAAAGGCTACATAGAAAATGGCTTCGTAGTATTTACTTGTTTGATAAATTTAAAATATTGATTATTTAAGTTTCAGTATTTACATGTGTTTTATTAAACTTAAAACAAATACAAAGGAATTAAAATGCGTATAGTGGTATAATTAATATGGCAAGCAAAAGTAAATCTCTTTCTTCCCTCAGGTAATTTTTTGTACTTTATAAGGGAAGGAGACTATATGAAGAACACTGTATTCCAAATCTCTGAATACTACCTTTAAAATATTAGTCTATTTTGTCTCAAATTATATTCTCACATTTTTCATTTGCACTTGGTAAGTTTTAAAATTGACTCTCACTCTTAACTCTATGTAAATTAACTATGATCACATAGTAATAAAATAGAAGATGGTAACAAAGTCCTTAAAAATAGGCAGTACTGAATAATAAGACTAGAGAATTATGCTATTATATGTGACACAGTCATAAATTATATCATCAATTATGCGAGAAATGTATTATTTTCTCCAACCCATATAAAGAAATTAAAAATTCTCACCACCAAATGAAGGCTTACTTTTTCACTAAGATGTAAATTTTTTATTCATTGAAACTCTTTAAATTTATGAAAAGCACACTACAGTAATTTTGACAGAGTAATGATAGCAAAGCCCACTGTCTGAAATTTCTATCAATGCAAATTACTTCCTTCCTATATTGCTTCATTTATTTTATACATTTCCATTCTGGTCATCATTCATTTTGTATCTTAAATCATTTTGTGTCTCAGATCCTAATTCACAGATAGTACCTTAATTATTTTGATTGTATGTCTTGATAACATCCTTTGTGAATTTAATTTTATGAATACATGAATAACTATTTCTCTCTTAATATCTACATTAATGATGAGATTTTATCTGTTTATAAACATCTTCTTGTTAGCCTAGAATAAGAATTCACTTCAAAAATAATACATATCCTAATGATTGAAGTCGTTCTAATATTAAAAAAATAACCTACAAAATTCTGCAAACTCTGAGACTATTTTTGTTTGAAATACAGTCCAGCTCACTCTTGAAATTTGGTCTGAGACAAGGTTCACACAATTGTGCTGATGAAACCATCTCAGAGATGTTAATACATAAAATAAGAATGTTTTATTTTTCCAGATCGGGACACAACCCTGCTTATTAAAACTTGGGAGTATATTGAGTCCAATCTATGATCTTTCAGCCTAATGTTCCATACAGTAGTTTTTATTGTAATTTTATTTCACATAAGCTGTAACTGCTTGGAGTAAGTCTCAAATATGATAACCTGAATTAAAAATCTTATGGGTTTTCCTTATTAAAAAGTCTCATTCACTTGTCAAAAAAGTGTATGAAACAGTTTCTATTAACTCTGATTTTAGAAATTTGATGAGACAAAGACCTGCTTTATAATTTTTAAATTTTTTATTTTTATGTTAGTCACCATACATCATTAGTTTTTGATGTAGTGTTACATGATTCAATGTTTGCCTATAACACCCAGTGCTCCATGCAATGCGTGCCCTCCTTAATATCCTTTTGGTGTGGCTTTATGTATTAATTATATCCCTTTTTGCTGTTTACGTTTCCCCTCAAACTCTTTAGATTTTCAACGTAGAGTTTCATCTAAATCTATTGTGTCTTCTTTTCAATACCATAATTCCATCAAATAGCTCTTTTTTTTTCCAATGGTGCAAATTGTAATTTGAGAGATAGACTGATACACATATATGAATGTATAAAAATACTGTGTATTTTATTTGTGAAGCTATAGTGGCTATTTATTAGATGGATTTTAGTTATAGTCTTTTCATCTTCTTTATGTCATCACTAAGTTTGTCTAATTTTCTATCAACCACAGTGAGAGTTGCGATTACCCAACAGAATGGCAGATTTGACAATATACTTTTATCCTGTATTTTGATCTTTACTTTATTTATTGTGAAAATATAGTATTAGATGCATAAAGTTTTGGAATGATTTTAAAATCTGGCATATCGACTTTTCAGTTTGATATGTTTTAATAGTTTATTACTAGTTTATTTGTTTTTCCTGTTGGCTATTATTACTGGTTTGACAATTTTCTTTTTGCTAGTATATTTTCTATGTTTCATCCTTAATATTGTGTGATCTTATCTTCTGGGTGTGTGGATCGTTTATATTGAATATGGCATATAAGGGGCCCCCAGACCCCCCCCACACACACACAATAACTAATATAGCAGATTTGGCATCAGAAGACTTTGAACTATTGACACCACATCTCAAAGAAAACTGAAAATTTATTTCCTGAATGTGGGGAGTGAAATACTTCCTTGACAAACCCAACTTCAAAGACAGCTCTGGGTGTATATATAACCCAGCCCCCTCAGTCCTCTAGTGGGTAATTCTGCTGTGTATGTTTTTGGCAGTTTTCCAGAGGTGCTTTTTTTGTTTTGTTTTGTTTTGTTTTTTGATAAAAGTTTACTACTTCTGTTCATTAGCAACTGAATGCATATTCTTTGCCTATGGCTTCCCCAGTTCCCACTTCTTTGCTTGTGTTCATGAAAACACAAAATAAATTACATGTACTTAAATTCTTGTCTTCAGGTCTGTTTCTGGGAGAACCAACAGAGATACAACTTCCCAATATTCAATTTGTTAAACAGAAAATTTATTTATATTTACATTTATTGTGATTTTTGATATATTAGAATTCATTTCATCATTTTACTTTACCCTTTTAATTTGTCCCATATTTGTAATTTCCTATATCATTTGGAGTACACACAGAGACTAGATACATTGTTTTGGACTTACTTTTGTCCTCATTTAATTTCACCTGAGGGAAAGGAAAATCCAGAAAGTTTGAAGTTGATTTCAGGAGTAAAATATATTTTTTATTTTTTTTATTTTTTTTAAAGATTTTATTTATTTATTTGACAGAGATAGAGACAGCCAGCGAGAGAGGGAACACAAGCAGGGGGAGTGGGAGAGCAAGAAGCAGGCTCATAGTGGAGGAGCCTGAAGTGGGGCTAGATCCCATAACGCCGGGATCACGCCCTGAGCCGAAGGCAGACGCTTAACCACTGTGCCACCCAGGCGCCCCAGGAGTAAAATATATTTTTTAATACAAAGAGGAAAAAGAAGTTTATATGTTAAACTAGAACAAGCATTAAACAAATAAGAGTCTTATTTCAAATTACCAGACCGAAAGACATGGAAATAATTATAAATTGCTGAGAAATAGTTTATGCTTGAGCATGTACTTTAAACATTAAAAAAACAGTTAATATATGAAAATATGATTTATTTTGCAACTTTGAAGGCAGGAAGGAATTGCAAAAATTGAATAAGTAATACTGTAATAACAGCAACTATCATTTATCAAGTACTTGCTAGAACAAAGACATAGTGCTGTAACATTATATGCATTCTCTCCTTTACATCACAACCCTGGGGTTAGACACTCTTATCTCCATTTTTTAATTTACAGATGAAGAATCTGAAGTTTCCATACATTCAGTAAATTGTCTGCATCACAGACAGAACATACCTAAATTATTCTGAAGCACATGGTCTGAATAGCAAGAAAATTGAAGCATATTGGAAAAGGATGAAGTTTAAACTATTTTCCTGAAGCAAACATATAAAATGTTTTAAATTATTTAGTACTATTCTGCAGCACAATGTTCTATATTGTGTAGATCTATAATAAAGATACTGTTACCCAAAAAGCATCTGCTATCTAAACTTTTAAAGTTATATTATAAAATTTCAAAAGAGATTATTTTCTTTGCTTCATAAATATCCCCCTCAATCTATATTTTAGCTTCATTCTTCAAATTATCTATCATCTATCTATCTATCTATCTATCTATCTATCTATCTATCTATCATCATCTATCTATAATCTATCTATCATCTATCTATCTATCATCTATCTATCATCATCTATCATCTATCTATCAATCTATCTATCTATCATCTATCTATCATCTATCAATATGCTTGTCTAACTACATATCTATCTGTCAAAATTTATTCTGCTTCTCCATGGAATCTTCATAAACTGAGTACTACAATTATCTTAGAACATCATAAATGTTTCTAACTTTGTAGTATGCTGTATTTCAACACCACTAACTACTTAGCTTGAGGTCTAGTGCGATAAAATGTAAACAAATATTGACTTAAAAGTGAAATAAACATAGTGTTTTGGAGCAAAGATCAATGCATTTATTCAGAAAAAAATTGAGTTTTCTGTGTATTTAGTAATAATAGGCTTCTGATCTAGACTTTTAATATCCCCAACCTCCTCCCCACCATAGCATAAAACTATCTCCCTATTTTTCTGCGTTGTTGTAAAGGTCAAATGAAATCAGGGTAAATGCTGTAAAAATTATCAAGTGCTATACAGGGAAAATAGAATTAGGGTATTATTGTTAATAAAGTAACCATTTACAGGAGTTTCCCACTTATAGTCTCCTCTACTGTCTCTCTGATGGAATGTTTTGCCTTACCCACTTAAACTATCTCCACCATAGATAGCCTCTACTATCTTGACTTTTTTCTGATGCCAAAATGATAAAAATCCTGTTCACCACCTGTTAAAATTATAGCAAAATAACCCAATCTGCCAATCCTGACTTTATTTCCCATAAGTTTCCTGTATGAAGATACAGCCTGTCATACTATCTCCCCAACAGATTCAACAGAATTCTCACTAAAAATTTTGGTGATTTTAGTTTTAATATTAAAAATCCTTTTAGTTCCTTAACTCTAGAAGTTCTTTAAGTGCCTCAACTCCAATGATTTTGCCCTTCAGCCATTCAATCTGTGGTCATGCCCCCATCTTGTTATTTCCAGCAACCATACCCCTTCCTTAATATAAGCTTCAACCATCCCATTCTCCAATCACTGCCTCCTAACTTCTCAATTTCACTCTTTATTATTACAGTTTTCCAACAACCTCCTTTCTCCATCTGAACCTCCTTCAATCCATAGACCTACAACCGGTAGTCATCCCCATGACGTCTTTATTTTCTTTTTTGCCTGACTTGGTTTCATTACAATCACTCTATTTCATGAACTTGCAATCCCCTTCTCTCTCTCTCCTTTTTCCTTTATGCAATTTTCGACCTTAGAAAAATTCCAATCTTAGTTAAGTGTGACTCTCTTCCTATTCTGTTGCTGCATCTGAGTGACTCAAAGTGGCTGGAGGAAAACACATACCCTACCAGCTGATCTCACTTTTAACTCATGGCCAGTAACCTCAAATTCCTTCCTGTTCAGAGAGCCTACTTAATGTTCCTTGCCTATATACCCTCCAATTATAACCTCAAGGACTATATCACAACTGTGTCTTTCTTTTCAAACATCTTTTTTTAAAAATGGGAAAGTATGAATCAGAAATAAAATTCTAGGATCTCTCTACCCATCTACCTGCATTTGTACTCATATTCTGGTTTTCCTCTTGGTTTAATTTTTTCTTATCTGTATTACTAAGGCCAAATCCTACACTTCTGCAATGAAATTACCCACTCTCAAACTATCTTGTATACAGTCTTTGAATTTATCATTTAAATTAATTATTAGTTAAATCCAAATGCAGAATACATTTAAAAATGTTTTTAACTATACATTTCGTGTGTCAGTCATCTGAGGTATTTCAATGGTTAAGCTAAAGTCCCAGTGAAATTTGGTTGTTAAATTAATTGGGCAATTATTTGTCCTCATCTTACTTGATTTATCAGAAACAACTGACACAGCTGATCACTCCTTTTATAGAAACAGCTTCTCCACCTAGTATCCAAGACTTATGTCCTTCCAATTCTCCTCTACCCTCACCTTTCAGCCACTTTTGCTGTTTCTTTTCCTACATCCTGAGCACTTCATTTTTTTTCTTAGTCTATATTCTTTATCCAAAATATACCCACAAAAAACATTTCCATGCTTTGGGATCATCACAAACTTAGCATACCTGAATCTGCATTTCTGTTTTCGTTCTCCCCTGAACTTACTTCTTCAATTGTCCCCATTTCAGTACATAACAACTCCATTTTTCCTGTTGCTCCTACCCAAGACCTTGGATTCATGATGGACTCACCTCTTTCTCCTTCTTTACGTATTAGTAACAAACATTAAATGATTACTATGTGATTATACTGTTCTAGCTGCTATGCACGATAAACACACACATTAACAATCAATTTTTACAATAACTAAGATAGGAAACATAATTATTCATTTTTGTTACAGACAAGGCAACATGGCAAGTTTAAGTAACACCTGGCTATAAAACATGAAACAGCAGTTCTGGGATTTTTATTTTTTATTTTTTTAAAGATTTTATTTATTTATTCGACAGAGATAGAGACAGCCAGTGAGAGAGGGAACACAAAGCAGGGGGAGTGGGAGAGGAAGAAGCAGGCTCATAGCGGAGGAGCCTGATGTGGGGCTCCATCCCAGAACGCCAGGATCACGCCCTGAGCCGAAGGCAGACGCTTAACCGCTGTGCCACCCAGGTGCCCCAGTTCTAGGATTTTTAAACCAAAGTAGTCTGTCTCCAGTGTACATGCTCTTAAGTCTGTCTTAGTCTGTTATGCTTTTGAAATACAAGCAAGATCCACTCCAAATGCTCTCAAGATCTTCAGTTACTGACTTGCTCTAAGCAACCACTGTCTATTTCTAGGGTTGCAATGTCCTGTAACTACTCTCCAGGCTTCTACCTTACTCTCCGTAGTTCAAATTCGGAATGATTTGTATTTTAAAAATTTCCATATAGTATCATATCTATCTGTTCAAACCCCTATAGTTCCTTCTCACCTGTCTCTCAAAAAGAGAAAAATAAAACAAAACAAAAAAACAAAAAAACCTTATCCTACAGGCCCTGGTAGATCTGTCCCCCACCGCTCTCTCTTTCCTTTCTGACTTCACACCCTACCACTCTCCCCTTCTCCAGCCTCCAGGCTTACTTTCCAAGTTCACTCCTGCTTTTGTGTATTTGCTTGCATCTGCTATTCTTTCAGCCTGGAATACCTTTCCATTAGACACCTGCTTGTCTTGCTCCCCTCTCTGCATCGGATCTGTTCAAAGGTCACTTTATTTGATAAGCTGCCCCTTAACACCCCAATCTCTCTCTGCTTATTATTTGACCTTGTTTTCTTCTTAGCTGAGGGCTCTGTTAGGACAGATGAGTTTTCCTTTTTTTTTTTTTTTTTTTTTTATTTTCCAG
>NC_048218.1:21125176-21208592 GCF_002007445.2 Ailuropoda melanoleuca
AAAAAAAAAAAAAGCAGAAGCATATAAGCACTCATCAGCAACTACAGGATAAAAACAGTGCCAGTAGAATAAGATTTAAATGAAAGATGACACAAATTGAAATGATCAGAAAACAACTGGAAAGGGGCGCCTGGGTGGCACAGCGGTTAAGCGTCTGCCTTTGGCTCAGGGCGTGATGCCAGCGTTGTGGGATCGAGCCCCACATCAGGCTCTTCCGCACTGAGCCTGCTTCTTCCTCTCCCTCCCCTACTTGTGTTCCCTCTCTCGCTGGCTGTCTCTATCTCTTTCGAATAAATAAATAAATAAATCTTTAAAAAAAAAAAAAAAGAAAACAACTGGAAAAAAGCATTTGATTCTCATTTAAGTGTGTGTTGTGCCCTGAGATAAGGGTTAAAGATACTGTTAAGCCATCATTGTTAAGAAAACTGCTAAGAACCAGGTGCTGAGAATTGTCAATTTTTACTGAGCAATAAATATCAATAATTTATTGTATTGGGATTTCCTTTGTGTCAGTGATGAATGATATAAACTAAAATATCAAACCATGTAAAATTATTGGATATCATTATTCGTTCTTTTAAAACTTAAATTTTTTAAATTTCTATTTTGTGAATATTTTATAATACATATGTATACATATCAGTACATCAGTATAAATACATAAAGCATAAACAAGTAGTATACTTTTATTAGGATTATAAAGTCAAAACTTTTGATAATAGAGGTACATGATGAAAATAGTTTGGCAATAATTGTCTCAGGATATGAATGGCTCATAGTCTACACATATTTATACAAATCTAAAACCACTAATGGAATTTGTTTATTCAAGCAATTGGTTAATTTGATAAATATTTAAAATCCATTAAAGAGACTGTTTGGCACCATGCAGAAAAAAGAAAATGATTGCATTAATGCTAAAAAGTCCTGTATTCAAAAATGAGAATTTTGATAATGTTTTAGCTACTTTTTTTCACAACAGTAGTTAAATTAAGCTAATTCATCATATTATACAAACATGAGATTAAGCCTCAAATACAATATGAAGACTTCCTAAAAAATGACAAAAGTAAAAACAAGTAATAATTTATAATAACAGGCTAACAAATTTAAAAAAAAAAACCAGTTGCACATGCATACTTACATTGACTTGCAACTTCAAAAAGCTTGAGTCTGTATCATACATTGGTAAATTTAACATAAACACAGTATGTAATTGATACTGTATATCATTAAACTAATTTTATTTTTTTTAAGATATGGGGCTTGAACTCACAACACTGAGGTCAAGACCTGAGCTGAGATCAAGAGTTAGATGCTTAACCAACTGAGCCACTCAGGAACCCCTAAACATTAAACATTTTAAATACAAATGCTTACAGTAATATGAATTATAAATGTACATGAATAATAGAAAATACAAACATTTTACAGAAATGCGATTGTGTCTCTAAGGTATTACTAATAATGTTATTTGAGTGTACAATATATATTAAGTTTGTAAAAAATAATAGTACAATTCTTAAATTACTGTACATGCTAATGATTCATATTTGTTTTTTAAATATAAAATCATTTTGTAAATGTAAGAAAAGCAGCTATTGTATTCCACTTAAATATTCAAAATTAATTTAAAATGTGGCTTTGAGAAATAATTTGTTCTTATAACCTTATTATTTAAAGTTCATAGGTATATTGAAAAGAACTCAAGAAACTGCCACAAGAATACTAAATCATGCTGTGACACATTGTAAATTTTATTTGCCTAAAATAAAGTCTTTAAACTTCTCAATTAGAATCAATGTATTTATTGTGATTTTTTTTGACATTTTGAAGTGAAAAGAATAAAACAGAGCTATTGTACCTTAGAATATTTAAACTTATCTAAACGTCTTGGAGAAATTCTTACATCATGCTAACATACATAATATTTAAATTATTATTATTTTATTTCTTCAGTTGGAAAACAGTGATTTACATTTTATTTGCAAACTGTGGTTTTCATTTTGATGTTTGGAGAATGTTGGAAAAGAAGACTGAAGGGAAAAAGAGTCTCCTAAGCATTTGTAGAATTTTATTACACCCACTATATTTTTCTCTTAAATACAGAAACTAAAAAAGAAGAGAGAAAAAGAAGAGCAGAGAAAGAAACTTCCAATCAAAAAAAAAAAAAAAAAGCTTCAAACAAAGAAACACACAATCTATTTTCAACTCCCAGGCTCATTGGTATTTCAATTAAATATGAGATAGTCAAGTAGGATAGTCAAATAAACGTAAGATAATGAAAGATGAAGTGCTCTTAATATAATCGTCCTCAATTTAGTGTGCAAATAATAAAGTGAGCGAACTGATGGTAAACCCAAATGCAGAGCAGTCCAGGCATTAATATTTATCATGTTCAAGGGAAGTTCCACATTCGGAGTAACATCAAAGTAGGGTGAAATTTTATAATACCTTAAACACACAAATTGCATTTCTGCAAAAATGTTTGCACTATCTAATAATCAAGAGCAATTATAATTCACATGGTTGTAAGCATTTGACCCTTAAAGAAAGCTTCTTAGTAAAAAGGCTATGCTGTGCTTTGGATATTAGGACATGGCAACTCCCACATCTAAAATGCTAACTAAATAAGTCAATTTTACCTCCAAAGTACCTGTCCCCACCATAATCCCACCTATCTTTCCTATGTGCAGTGTACTGTAGTTCCTTTTAGGTGAGATATGATTTCTCAACTTTTCTATTAAAATATCCCTTTATTCTTAATTGTGGGTTCAAACCAACAACCACTAACACAATCTTTCATTCTTTAAAAACAAAGATACTACTGGCATTCTCTGCTTAAAAAAAGAAAATGCACCAATAGTAAGCAAACAAGCATGTCTAAACAAATTTCTATTACCTACCTGTTGCCTGCCAGGCAAATGTGTGATCCTGGCTCCTCACCTTCTCCCGAAACATACTAGCCAATTTCCCCCAGACTAATTGTTCAAGATTATCAGTCAAACTCACCCTCCTTTGCAGAGCATCCGGTGATCTTGCTACTCTTAATTTTTTTTATTGTTTTTAAATGCCACTTTTGATTGTCATTCATGGACACATCTGATCTGATCAATGCACTTGGTCCTTACAAATCACAGGTTAAAGAAGTCTCCAAGAAATGGGTTTTATGCAATCTAAAAGTATCTTCATCAAAATATGTTTCTGTTCCTGTAGTGAGTTGAACTTGTCCTCCTGTTTGTTGATACTTCTAGGAGATGGAGTTTAATTCTCTTCCCATTGACCTTAGGTTATGTCCAGTTTGTGCACAGACAGTTTTAGAAGTTTATGGACAGGTATAGGAAATTTATATGTATTTGGAACGAAACATAAAATTAATCAATCTGGAACTTCCTAGAATGTTCTAAAAAGGTCCACTTGAATTCGTGTAAATTGAGATTTTTCCATATAATTTATAAAAGGTGAGATCATAAAGTGTGTTATAAAATTACTAGAAAATTATTGAAAACACTCTTGATTATTGATATATTTTAAGGACTGGGTTTTGAATTTTTTATTTGTAAGGTAAGAACATAAAACAATTTTTTAAAGTATTTTTTTAAAGATTCATTTATTTGAGAGTGGGAGAGGGAGAGAGAGAGAGAGAGAGAAAGCACAAGCAGAGGGAAGAGGCAGAGGGAGAGGGAGAAGCAGGCTCCTTGCTGGGCAGGGAGCCCGAAGCCGGCTCCATCCCAGAACCCCATGATCATTAACTAACTGAGGCACCCATGTGCCCCGAAAGTAAAGCAATTCATAGATATTTTCTTTTCCCTGAAACTGAAACCACACTTTATGGGGAGACTATTGAATTTTAAGAAGCATAGGGAGAGAAAGTTACATTATTTTAAATTAATTTTCAGAACAAATCCATGAAATCAAGTTAAGAAACTGTTGCAGGGGTGCCTGGGTGGCTCAGTCAGTTAGCCATCTGCTTTTAGCTCAGGTCATGATCCCAGGGTCCTGGGATCAAGCCCTGCATTGGGCAGGGAGCCTGCTTTTCCTTCTGCCCCTCCCCACCATACTAGCTCCCTCTCTCCCTCTCTATCTCAAATAAATTAATAAAATCATTTTTTAAAAAAAGAAAGAGACTGTTGTAGATTTGTTTAAATCATAGACCCATGGGCACATCTAGTTCCCCTCCCTAACTCTTAAGTAACCAGTCAGCACAGACAGATGCTAATGAACTGAAAGACAGTCCTGTGGGAAACTACAAAAACATAGGAAGCTATACAGTAGTGCTTTAGTAGTAGATTTTAAAGTGGAGGGTTTTTTTTATTTATATCTGAAAATAAAATTACTACTGTATTAAAGTCTATTTCCTATTGTGTAGTCATCTGGGGACTTGGAAAACTGCATCTCCTTCCTAATTGCTCTATGAATGACTCATTTCTATAATCAGATCAGCCTTGTCTTTCCTTTCTCTAAGCTAAACAAATCTAATTCATTTAATTTCTATTTGCCAGAAGGTTAATTATCTTTGCTTCTCTTCTCTGGCCATCTTCTGTTCTTTCATCTTTTCTTTTTTACTTTTTAAAGTTCAATATCTAAAACTAGACACAATTATAAAAACCTGATTGATGTAGAACAGCAGGAAGATTACTTTCCACTCCTTCTGTAATTATTTTATTTAATACTTCTCATTATCTTATTGGATTATTTTTTTATCATGACATTTCACTGTAGATTTCACCTTGGCTATAGAAGCCATCTTCAGTGATCTTTTTAATTTTTTTTTCTGAATCTTACAGCATCCTCCCTTCCCAAGAATTTCTCTTCTCTATTCATTCAGACATCAACAATTTTGAGGCTCTGACAGTGTCATTTACCTTTGTCTCTATCCTCTCCAACCCCTTTATGTTCTACCCTAAGATTAATCATCCTAAAGTAGCATTGCTTCACCATATCCTATGAGAAACCTCTCCCTGTTAACTGTCAAACTGAGTGATGGCCCTTCTGGGTGCTTACAAGATGTTCCTTATTTCATTCTTGGACATGAAGGTGAGCTACCTATACTAGCAATATCCCTCTGACAATTTCTTCTATAATACTCTCTTCCTCCTCTACTGTAGCATTTATAATACTCTTCTGTGATTTTCTTTTTCTCTTCCCTGCCCTACTCTAAAGTCATTGAGAACTTAGACACTGATTCACTATTTATCTTGATAGTCTGGCATTTTGTACTAGTACTAAGACTGTCAATACGTTTTTTTACAAGAATAAATGCATAAATTAACATGCAAATGACATTGTGAAAATGTTAAATCGATGCATTTTAAATATTTCATCATTAGAATGTCTCTTCACACCCTTAGACATGTCTAAATCTCAACTTTTGTCTACCTACAAAAGGGGCAGGTGTGATTATTACTTTAGAAGGAGGAGAACATAACAAAGCAATACCTCCTGGTTAAGAAGCTCTTGCTTTATGGAGGGTGAAAGAGGAAGAGGGCAAGCAGTCAAACTTGAGGTTCCTGATCACTCATCTGGGTTTTAACTTCATAGAGAAGGGAGTCACAAAACTACAAAGTGCCCCCAAATAGAGAAGAAAGTGGAGCCCATCAAAGCATTTGTTTATGTTGCCATTAGGAACTCTAGACCACCTGGAAAACAGCCCCATACCTATATAATTTTAGGAGAAGATAAACAGTGCTTGACTTACTTAGACCCACAGAGGTGTTAAAGAGTATTCCATCTGCACCTAAGTCAATTTTTAGCCACTTTGAAGAGATAGTTGAGAGCCAGTAGGTCTAATGTATTGAGAGAAGGTGATGGCCCCATGGCAAAGGCAATAGTTCAAAGAGCCTAGGACAAGTATTGAACAGAGAACAGGTTGAGTTCTCAGGGCTCAATAGTACCAGCAAGAGCTGTGATGAGGGTGGGTCCAAAAGGAAGTCCCAGCAGGTTTTGCCTGTGGCCAGGATACAGAAGAGATTTCTCAGCCACAATCCGCACCATGAATGGCAGCAGGACACCCAATGCTATGGAATATCAATGTATAAGTCTGTGAGTACCCAGAGGACTGCAGAAAGGTCTAATGCAGAGCTTAGGCTCATTTTTTTTGTCATGATGAAGGTACACTGGTAGTCCTCTACGCATTGGGCATAGTGAGGAGCAGAAGAATCCTTGGAAGACTGGGTATTTCCACCAAAGGAGATAGTTTTAAGATGATAACAGGCTTTTTTACTTTAAACTGTATTTTTTCAAAGCTCCCCTATCCGCAGTGGAAATGGAAATGAGCTTCATGAAAGTTTTGATAAGAAAAAACACTCACGCATTTTTAGAATACCTAAAGGGAGCTATGAAAAAACTCTAGTCAGCAACAGGTGAGTGAAAAGACCACATGCCCCATTGGCACTACTGTGGATGCATGCTAATTTCTTGCCACTACACATATTCTGTGTATCCTTCTAAAGCTACATGCAGAATCTGAATATAAAAACCTTCTCGCAAAATCCAGCTCTAATGGTACAAACCTAACATCGACTTCATCTTAGCCTCTATATCTCCCTCTTATGGGTTGAATCATATCCCTTCAAATTTCATAAGTTGAAGTCATATTCCCAATGTGACTATATTTGGAGGTAGGGCCTCTAAGGAGTAAATTAAGATTAATTAAGATCATAAGGGTGAATCCCTAGTTGATAGGATTGGTGTCCTTATTAAGGGGGAAGGGACACCAAAATTGTCTTTCCCTCAGTGCATAGAGGAAAGACCATGTGAGGACATAGGGAGAAGGTAGCAATCTATAAACCAGGAAAGAGGGTCTCTTGACCTTGAACTCTTTGCCTCCAGAATTGTGAGAAAATTAATTTCTGTTGTTTAAGTCACCCAACTTGTGACATCTTGTTATGGCAGACCAAGCAGACTAAGACACCCCTCTAAATAAATTTTCTATAGTCATACCAATCTCTTAGCTGTGTTGCATGGTTCCCCATTGTTGTGTCTTTATTCATGAGTCACCTCACCTTTCTTTTCATTTTTTCTAATCTTGCTACTATTGATCTTTAAGAACTAGGTGGGCTTCTACCTTCTAGATACTAGCACACATTCTTCTCTCTCTAGGCTAAGATCCCAGAGCTGCACAATTTAGCTCTTAAGTGAACCTGTATTGCTCATGTTAATTTATTAGACTTCGTTCAGCAATTATACTTTGGGTTTCTTAGGAAAATATGCAACAATTAACACTTCTTGAATAAATCCTACTACATCCAGCAGGAGGTTTGATTAGTGAGAACATTCTTTCAAGCTTATAGTCATTGTTGACTTTCCAGGTCTATTTCATTTGTAGTTTCAAGAGGTTATTATTTTTTTTACCATACATTTTAATCCCATACAAACGATTAATTTCCTTTTTAAGTATACTTTTCTTACTGATTTTGGATAGTTGTTTAGACAAATTTATATTTTTAGTTTATATTGTTTGTTGTTTTTGTTTTGTTTTTAAATTTTACTATGCGGTCACCTATTTAAAATACACATATCCTTTACATCTGAATATCATTGTAACAAGTAAAATATTGTACAAAAATAAAATGCATGGAACCTGAAGACAAATAGGATCTCTTTTCTTTCCTCTGAGCTACATAGCACTCTCTTAAAAGTATGGGAAATCTATTCTCTACTTTATTGTAAAAAACGACTAGAAAAATATATGAAGTGCTTTTAAATTATGAAAAATGATAGAAATATGTTATTGCTTGATGGGGCGCCTGGGTGGCACAGCGGTTAAGCGTCTGCCTTCGGCTCAGGGCGTGATCCCGGCATTATGGGATCGGAGCCCCACATCAGGCTCCTCTGCTATGAGCCTGCTTCTTCCTCTCCCACTCCCTCTGCTTGTGTTCCCTCTCTCGCTGGCTGTCTCTATCTCTGTCAAATAAATAAATAAAATCTTAAAAAAAAAAAAGAAATATGTTATTGCTTGAAAAGATAAGAAATTTAAAAATTATCTAAATTTCAACTAAGTNCTCTCTCGCTGGCTGTCTCTATCTCTGTCAAATAAATAAATAAAATCTTAAAAAAAAAAAAAGAAATATGTTATTGCTTGAAAAGATAAGAAATTTAAAAATTATCTAAGTTTCAACTAAGCAAAATCCTTTATAATTAAAACAAAATTTATATCATATTTTGTACATTATTGCAAATGTCAGTAGTTCATCAAATTCTTTTATTATTTTATTATTTTGTTAAAGCATAATTGAACATTTAAATCCCCAAATTAGCATGGCAACTATATTGATAGATTTGATACAGTTATTCTCCTGCAAACTTGCTATATAAGCTATAACCAACTTGTGGTGCATAGATGGTCAGAGCATTAATTATGTCTTTATATCTATGAATTTAATATCTTTGCTTCTCTATATCTTCCTTTGAAATAAAAGGAGTGCATGAGGTTAAAAAAAATAAATAAAAGGTGGTAGAAGGTGTTTGATGATGGCAATGAGAGCAAACCCAAGTTTAAATGGCCTACCTTCTAAGAGAAGACCCTTGAATGATGCAGAAATAGGTGGTGAGGTGCCAGGAAATCTACCACAGTCTGTGGCTGGGGCATGAAGGAATGTGTGTACACAGATATCCATGAACATGCATGAACACACGCATACGCACATTTGATAGTTCCTTTTTTCCCCTATATAGAATATGCAACTCTATTGTGCTCAAACGAAGGGCCCTGGAAGATCATTTACTCTGCCATCTTTTACCAATCACCATTCTATCTCAACTTATTACAAAAAAAAAAAAGAGTACCCTAAAAGTACCTGGTATCTCAAGCTTGAAGCTGATTTATATATTTCCATTTCATAAGCACCCTCATATAATCATATCAAGATAAGAGAAACTTACTATATAAGATTTATTAGACAATATTGCCTTTTCTTTTTTGTTTTTTAAAATCTTTTAGAATGTCTACTTTTCATGACATAGCATAATCTTCATCAAAATAAGGATCTCTATGTTGTTCATAGAATAAAAAAAAAACCCTCATGATTAAAGGCAATTTATAAAGTACAAGTATCATTTCTTTCTGGCTTTTAACTCTCTGATCAATATGAAAGTAGCCAGGAAGCATAGGAGGTAATCTATTCACTAATAAACTGTAAATGAAACTCTATGATTTATTATATTTTTAGAATTTGATGTGCACATAAATATTTCAATTTGCTCATTTCAAATATATTAAGAAACATGCTAATAGATATTTGGATAACACCAAAGTCATGAAGTCTGAAGTTTTTAAATTGAATTATTATACTAATGGAAATAACGAGTGATGAAGGGCTATTTTTTATAAAGTATCATACTCCCTAGTTTTAATCATTTTTTTATTCATATAGATTTTCCCCCATTCTCTCCACTATTCCAAATCCTACAAAACCAGAAAAAAAGGAACTTTTCATACTTTATTTGTGTCTCTCTTGTGGCACACTGCTTTCTATCTGAATTATACTCATGTACCTACATATCTAGTTTTCCATATTAGATTCTATAAAAGGTATATGAGAATATATGTTTATTATCATTTCCTTATTTTCTACAGAACCTGCTACAGTCTCTTACTCAGAGTAAATGTTCCATAAATATCTCTGAGTCAGTAAATCTGTAACAGGTTGTTAAAGGGAAGTTTCCTAACTCACTTTTGTCTGAGACATAAAATTATTAGATGCTACATTCCAATGTAGCTTGTAAGACATAACTCCAAGAAGACATTTTATAGTAGGTGGTTGAGAACCAGAGGATTCACCATATCTGACATACAAAAGGGTCATATTTGTCTGCAGAATTTTGTAAGGAAGGGGTAAGCAGAAAGACCTATACTAAAATTCCATTCTACAGCAAGATGGAGAATGCAGGCCACTTTTCTCAAGTCCACAAAAAGCTTACTATTTGTCTCCTGCCATTGGGGATGCGGGGGCTGATGTGTGACTCATGTCTTACAAAGGGAAGGGTTGGGCTGACTAGACCAGGACGGTGTCTGGGAATGATCTGCCCTTTTCTCCCAAACCAATCGAAGTGTGTGAATTCCAACAACCTTCTAAACATTTCCAGTTCCCAAAGAATTCTACCAGAGGGTGGTATGTCCCCAGAAGAAAGAGATGGAGTATATATTTAAGTACCAAAGCAGAGAGGGGATTGAGAGTATGCAAATGAAAGACTGGCGTGGTCTACAATGAAAGAGTTGCAGTTGAAGGGACCCAACATAGGACACATGACCACAGGCCACAATAGCACTATTATCTGTCAGCAAAGACATTTTAAGATAACACCTACATCCATTAAGCAAGGAAACAAGCTTACATATTAGGTTTTTGAAAGAGCCATGCAGAGTAGTGAACATTTAATGTCCTGGCATTGTTGCTGCCACAATGACACAACTTTCATTAGACGTGTGGTAGCCATTTCGACTTAGAGCAACCTGACGGAGAAAAACTACACATAGACCAGCTAGTGGAAATTCTTCCAGAGAGCAAGCTTCACCCAAGAAACTTCAGGTGTCCTGAGGCGTTAAATCAACTTTCTATAAAAAATAAATTCAAATTTACATGAAAAAAAAAAAGATAACACCTACATCCAGTAAAACCTTTTTGACTTTACTTTCCCTTCCTCTCTTCTCTTAGATGACCTCTGGAAAGTCCAGGAATCTTATACTGAAAGGAAATATTAGATAGAAGAAATCAGAAGGACTCCTAATCTACTTCCAAAACTGTAGGTTCTCGGCTGCCTTCAGCTGAAGATGAGGGAGATAATGTCACTGCTTTGTCTTTTAAGAGCTTTCTTGAGATGTAATTGATATACAGTAGACTGCACAAACTTAAGGTGCAAAATTTAATAAGTTTGACATATGCATGCATCTGTGAAACACACAGCACAACCAAGATAGTGAACATATCATCATCCCCCCAAATGTCCTCATGCTACTTTATAATGCCTTCCTCCCTCTCAGTCCCACACCCCTTTCCATCCCCAAACAACCACTGATCTCTGCTCTCTATCACTAGTGATGAGTCTGCATTTTCTTGAGTTTTACATAAATGGAATCATATAGTGTGTATTCTTTTGGGGAAGGATAGGTCTGATTTCTTTCATTCAACATAATTATTTTGAGGTTCATCCATGGTGTTGATTATATCAATAGTTCACCCACAGTTATTACTAAGATTCCATTTTTTCTGGCATATTACAATTTATTCATGAGGTAATGGACTTTAAATTGTTTTTGCCAATTGCAAGTATCTCTGCTGTGAATAAATGTACAAGTCTTTGTACAGATAGACATTTCCTTTTTTTCCTCCTTGGGTAAAACTTAGTAGTAGAATGGCTGTCATATGGCTGATGCATGTTTAACTTTAAAAAGAGAACCTGCTAAATGTTGCCCAAAGTGGTTATATCATTTTCTGTTCATACCAGCAGAGTATGAAAGAGTTTAAGTTCCTTCCCATCTCTCTCAATATTTGATATGGTCAGCCTTTTTTAATATTAACTATTTGAATAGGCATATCATAGTGTCCTGTGATTTTAATTTTCATTTCATTACAAACTAATGATGTTAGGCATGTGTAATGTATATATTTGCAATATACTTAAAACTGAACATTTCAAATTATAACATTTAGACATTGGAAAAAGAAACTT
Source organism: Ailuropoda melanoleuca (assembly GCF_002007445.2). Classification (NCBI taxonomy): domain Eukaryota; kingdom Metazoa; phylum Chordata; class Mammalia; order Carnivora; family Ursidae; genus Ailuropoda; species Ailuropoda melanoleuca. The sequence goes on from NC_048218.1 coordinate 21,136,847, forward strand.
CTTTGAGTTTGTGATCATTTTGTCTTTTACTATGAGGCAAGTTAGTAGAGTGACTTTTCTTTCCAATTTATTACAATCATCCAAGTAGACTGTTGGTACGGATGCTACTGAAACCTTGCTGTTGAGGGTTAATATTAAATCACCATTCTTACATTCTTCTTCCTTATTAGATCAATAATGCAAAAGGTCTAATGTAATATCAAAAGACTTGCATTTATCAAACTGGAAATATCTTGTGGCACTCCCGCCCCAGCCTGTTTTAAAAAATTACTGAAGGAATTTTATTGAATCAATGAATAACTGTAAGAGATTTTATGAGCCAAGTTAGCAAATAAATTGGGTAAAATGCACAGGCAATTGGTACATAGAATAAAACATAATAAATGTAAGGTTATGTAACATAAGTTCCTTTCTGTCCTATATTAAAAACTGAACATATGTAAGATTTACATGGGAGATCTGAAAAGTTTTAGACCATTCTTAAGTTTTGCTTTTTTAGTTGTAAATGCATACATATTTCTCCCTTCTTATGCATATGTTAGTATACAGTATGTACTCTATTGTTGTTGTTTTCACCTGATATTATATGGAAATTACTCCATATCAGTTAATACAGACCTTCTTCAGTTTTTCTATTAACTGCATAGACTCTGGTGTGCCAATATTCTGTTTGTGAATGTGTTTTCCTCCAGTATCTTGCCCTTAGAAGCAATGTAGCAATAACTAACCTGTTGCGTGTGTATGTAGAGTTGGAGATATGTCTTCACTATAAAAAGTGAAACTTCCAGGGGCGCCTGGGTGGCACAGCGGTTAAGCGTCTGCCTTCGGCTCAGGGCATGATCCCGGCGTTGTGGAACCGAGCCCCACATCAGGCTCCTCTGCTATGAGCCTGCTTCTTCCTCTCCCACTCCCCCTGCCTGTGTTCCCTCTCTCGCTGGCTGTCTCTATCTCTGTTGAATAAATAAATAAAATCTTTAAAAAAAAAAAAGTGAAACTTCTGGATCCAAATGTAAATACATATATTGTTTTAATATATATTGAAACATTCTCTTCCTTAAGAGTTGTACCAATGTGTATTCTTAAAATCTGAATGTTTGTATTTATGAGAGAGAGACAGAGAGACAAAGAGGGAGAGAGAGAGACAATTGTTTCAGAGACTCAACCTTTTCAGTAATTTCAGAGATTTGACTTTATCCAGAACTGGTTAAGCAGTATTTCTGAATCTGTTCTCTTAGTGTCTGTTTCTGGGTCCTGAGGCCCGCAGGGGCAGGCAGCAGGGAAGGGAGGGCAGATGTCAGGGTGAAAGCAAGCACTAAATGGAACCAAAAGCCCATGAGGAAAGGTTAGAACATGGGTCGGTTGTGGTTGCCTCTACCCTGAGCTGTGTGGGCATTCTACAGAAATTGGGATCTCCATCACAGAGCTAACAAATACCCGATTTAGGAGCTGGAGAAGCCAAAAAAGGAACAAGGGAAAGATGAAGCAGCTGTCTTACATGAAGATGAGTTAACAGATTAGCAAGAAGGTGTGAGAACAACGCAATGGTTCTGCTTCACTTTCACCCACCAGACCTCTCACAGAGTCTCTTCTACAACCCACTCTAACTCAAAATATACAGCGGAGGAAATTATGGAAAACGTACGTCAGCCTAGTCAAGTTGACACGTTACAAAGTCACATAAGAATCTGATACCAGAGTTTTCTATTTTCAAAATCCAAATTCTCAAGTTCAGTGCTATATGATAATCATTGGAAGGGGATTGGAGACTTCTTTCATGGTTTCTGAGTGTAATTGTACTAGAAGCTGCCGGTATCTGGGGCAATGGGGAAAAAAATGGAGAAAATGCACTGGAGGCAATGGAGAAAAATGCACCATCAGAGAAATTCTATCTAACCAGAATCAGCAATATCTAGCACTGTGCTTAGCGCTATTGTATGGTAAAAAGTAGGCACTCAATAAGTACACATTAAATGAATGACTAGATTGGGAAAGGTGGGGAAAAGGAAGACAAACATAATTTATAATGAATATAAATGCTGGGCACATGGTGCAAAAAAGTTGATGAACCTGGGGAACCAAAAGAATGTCAGAGACCCAAATATTCTAAAGTCACAGCTAAAAACCCAGTAAATCAAACTCTAGATTTTTACATGGTACTTGTAATCTAATAAATAGATGACCTTTTTTGTTTTTTAAACTTCTTTCTACATCTTTACAATTAATAGGAGCATTTACAAAAATGTTCTGTGAATTTCGTGTTTTCTGGAATATGTACCGGAACATTATTGTCTTTTCTCTCTACCATCACCCACTTGCACAGATTTGTAAAATACTGATTAGTCTAAAAAATTACAATTCTTCTATTCAGCAAGCATCAAGAAGCCAGCAACTGTCCTTTAGAGCTAATGGCTTGTTAGGAAAGAAAAATATTTTATGAAAAATTTTGAGTGTATTAAACCTAGAAGTTTCTTTGGTCCATATTTTTTTGGAAAACATTTTTAGAAATGGTCCAAATATCTTAGCTTATCTAGGAAAACTTTCAGTAGAAATGAAAACTGGTAATTCTTAAAACTTTATTTTCAGTGTTAGATTAGCACAATAGCCTAGTGGTTATAATCACAGACCATGAATTGCCCTAACAAAAAACCATGAAATATCATTTTGACCTGGAGTCCTGTCTTGATGAAGTGTAAAAGCAACCTGTATCAGAGCAAAGTTATTTTAAAAATCAATAGTCTAAGTGTTGGATGGAAAGTGCAAATTTATAACTTTGTGAGCAATAGAGTTTTTAATGGAACTAACCTACATGGCCAAAAGTTATCATGTGTCCCAGTTAGAGTTCAAGCAGGTGAAAGGTGGGAATTAGTTTTCCAAAAAGCATAGAGAAAAAAATGAAAAGCTAGTCATTTTTTATCTTAAATACCATTGAGTATTCTATTCATTAGACTTTGAAGTTTCCTGTTTTTCCATTGATTATTCAGTGTAATTATAACCATGCATTAAACAAGGTCACCTAGGACACAACTGAATATAGTAAGCTTGAATTTTAGTTTTGGAGCCTCATTCCAAAATGGAAATGAATGTGGTTAAATAGAAAAATAATTCTCAAACCAATTAACATATTACCATTCTTTCTTTTATGATGCAAATTACCATTAAGGAGCTGTGCAAAATTTTACTGCACATCACTTAATGAAATAGAAAAGCCTTGCCATCTAACTTTAAGTTGTGGAAGGAGTATCATAAATATTTCTAGCATTCTGAATTGTACCTTAAACATTTCTCACCAAGTAAAACCAATAAACCAGTTATAACTGTTAAGGAGGCACTCTATCATATCAAACATAATAATATTCCATGAAGTGAAATAGTAGCATTATTGCTCATAAATGCACACACATGTGCAAACACACAACACAACATATCTAGTTCTCAACTTTTAGGTCCTACTTCTTCATTCACCAGAAACTCAGACACCCACTTTTTTTCTTTTCTGCCTAGGGTCTGGATTTTTTTTTAAGATTTTATTGCTTTTATTTATTTATCTGTCAGAGAATGAGAGAGAGAGAGCACAAGCAGGAGGAGTGGCAGGCAGAGGGAGAAGCAGGCTCCCTGCTGAGCTGGAGCCCAATGAGGTTCTCTATCCCAGGACCCAGAGATCATGACCGGAGCTGAAAGGCAGACACTTAACCAACTGAGCCACCCAGGCACCCCTTAGACACCCACTTTTTAGCTTTTGCTTCATAAAAAGCCATCCCCAAAACCAGGAATTAAAAACACAACCATCTCTTTATCTCTCAAATCTATACCTATACCTTCTGGAAGGTTTCCCACAAATTAATTAACACATTGGTCACCTCACAGGGTTACATTTTTTTCACAAGAACTTTTAAAATTTCTCCTAGAAAATTTTAATTGTAGAATACAGTATTATTAATTATAGTCACCATGCTATATATCAGATCTTCAGAACTTAATCATCTTATAACTGAAAGTTTGTACCCTTTTACCCTCGTCTCTGCATTCTCTCCTATGCTCCAGCACAAGCAACCACCATTCTAACTCTCTGTTTCTACATGTTCAGTTTTTGGTTTTGTTTGTTTGTTTGTTTGTTTTTGCTTTTGTTTTTGCCTCATGTAAGTACAATGAAGTACTTGTCTTTCTCTGTCTGGCTTATTTTACTTACCATAATGCTTGCCAGGTTCATTCATGCTGTCTCAAGAGGGAAGATTTCTTTTTTTTTTTTTAAGACTGAAAATATTCCATAATATAGATATCACATTTTCTTTGTTCATTCATCTTTGATGAACACATGAGTTCTTTTCATATCCTGGATATTGTAAATAATGCTGCAATGAACATGAGACTGCAGATATCTCTTCAAGTTAGTGATTTAATTTCTTTCAGATATATATGTAGAAGTGGGATTGCCGAATCGTATGGCAGTTCTTTTTTAACTTTTTTGAAGAATCTCCATCCTGTTTTCCGTAGTGATTCTACCAGTTTACCTTCCTACCAACAGTGTGCAAAGGTTGCCTTTACTCCACATCCTCACCAACACTTGTTACCTCTTGTCTTTTTGATAGACTAATAAGAGTGATGTAAACAGCTTGTTGTGGTTTTGATTTGTGTTTCCCTGAAGTTGAGCATTAATATACCTTCGGGCCATTTGAATATCTTCTTTGAAAACAATGTCTGTCCAGGTCCTTTGCCTTTCAGGTTTTGTTTGCTCGTTTGTTATTGAGTTGCAGGAATTTCTTATATATTTTTGATATTTAACCCCTATTAGATATATGGTTTACACACATGTTTCTCCCATTCCATAGGTTGCCTTTGCATTCTGTTGGTGGTTTTCTTGCTGTGAAAGGTTTTTTTAGTTTGAGATAGTCCCACTAGTTTTTTATTGTTCTTATTTCTTTAGCTTTGGGTGGAAAAACAACAACAACAACAACAACAACAACAACAAAAAGAACATTGCTAAGACCAATGTCAAAGAGTTTATCCTTTGGGTATTCTTTGAGGAGTTTTAGAGTTTAATATCATGTTCAAGTCTTTAAATCATTTTGAGTTAGTTTTATGTACAGTGTTAAGATAAGAGTTCAATTTCTTTCTTTTGCATGTGAATATTCAGTTTTACCAACACTATTTATCGAAGAGAGCATCCTTTTTGCATTGTGTATTCTGGGAAACTTGTTGAATGTTAATTGAGCATATGTTTGTGGGTTTATTTCTGGGCTCTTGATTCTGTTCCATTGATCTGTGTGTCTTACTATTTCAATACCATACTTTTTTGATTACTGTATCTTTGTTATGTTGTTTGAACTCAGGAAGTGTGATGCCTCCAGCTTTGCTCTTCTTGCTCATGCTTGGTTTAGCTATTTGAGGTCTTTTGTGGTTTCATGCAAATTTTAGGATTTTCTTCTACATCTGTGGAATATGTTGTTGGAATTTTGATAGGCATTACGTTAAATCTATAGATCACTTAAGGTAGTATGGGTGTTTTAACAATATTAATTCTTCCAATCCATAAACTCAAATATTGTTCCATTTATTTGTGTCTTCTCAATTTCTGCACCCATGTTGTATGGTTTTCAGTGTACAGAATATTCATCTCTTTGGTTTATTTATTCCTATGTATTTTGTTGTTTTTAATACTATTGCAAATGGGTTTACTTTCTTCATTTTTTCTGATGGTTTATTGTTAGTATATAGAAACGCAGCTGATAATGTGTATTTTGATTTTGTATCATACAACATTACTAAATTCATTCATTATTTCTAACTCTTTTTGGTGGAGACTTTGGAGTTTTCTACATAAAAGTAATGTTATCTGTGAACAGAAACAATTTTCTTGCTTTTTGTTATGAAAGACTTTTATTTCTTTTTTCTTGCCTAATTATCACTGACTAGGACTTCCAGTTATGTTCAGTAGAAGTGGCAAGAATGGGCATATTTGTCATATTATTGATCTCAGAAGAAAAACTTTCAGCTTTTTGTTGTTGAATATGATGTTAGCTGTGGGCTTGTCATATATGGTCTTTATTATGTTCATATATGTTCCCTCCAAGCACACTATGTTGAGAGTTTTACCATGAGATAACAAACTTTGTCAAGTGTGTTTTCTGTATCTACTCAGGTGATCATATGATTTTTAGTCTTCATTTTGTTAATGTGGTATATCACATTTGTTGATTTGCGTATGCTGAACCATCCTTGCATTCCAGGAATGAATCTCATTTGATCATGGTGTATGAACCTTTAAATGTGTTGGTGAATTCAACTTGCTAATTCTTTATTTGAGAATTTTTTGTATGTTTGTTCTTCAGGAATATTGGCCTATAGTTTTCTTTACATATAGTCTCCTTATCTGGTTTTGGTGTTAGGGAAATGCTGGTTGCAAAATATATTTGGAAGGGTTCCCTCCTCTTCAACTATTTGGAAGATTTTGAGAAGAATTCATATTAATTTTTCTCTAAGTGTTTTGTAGAATTCACCAGTGAAGCTATTTGGCCCTGCACTTCTCTTTGTTGGGAAGCTTTTGGTTACTGATTCAATTTCCTTACCCATAATAGGTCTTTTGAGATTTTCTATTTCTTCATGATTCAGATGTGTTAGGCTCTATGTTTCTAGGAATATATTCAATTCCTTTCAGTGACTGAATTTATTAGTATATAATTGTTTATAATAATGTCTTATGATCCTTAATATTTGTAGTATCAGTTGGAATGTCTCACCTTTCATTTCTGATATTATTTATCTCGATTTTCTCTTTCTTTTCTTTCATCAGTCTAGCTAAAGACTTGTAAATGTTGTATATAAAAAAAAACTAGTTCTTATTTTTATTGACCTATTTTATTGTCTTTCTGGTCTTTATTTCATTTGTATCCACTCCAATCTCTATCATTTCCTTCCTTCTACTTCCTTTAGGTTTAGATTGTTCTTCTTTTTATAGTTTCTTGAGATGTAGAGTTAAATTGTTTGAGACCTTTCTATGTTTATTGTTGTATACTTCCCTCTTAAGAAATTGCTTTTGCTGCATCCCATTAATTTGGTATGTTGTGTTTCTGTTTTTATTTCTTTAAAGACATCTTTGCTTTCCCCTTTGATTCTTCTTTGAACCATTTGTTGTTCAGGAGCATGATGTTTAATCTCTATTGACTTTGTGAATTTTCAATTTTTTTATTTTTTAAAGATTTTTAAAATTTATTTTAGAGACAGAGAGAGAGTGTGTGTGAGCAGGGGGAAGGGCAGTGAGAGAGAGAGAAACTGAAGTAGACTCCCTGCTGAGTACGGAGCCAGGATGTGGTGCTCTATTGGAAGACACTAAGATCATGACTTGAGCCAAAACCAAGACTTGGTGGCTTAACCAACTGAGCCACCCAGGTGCCCTGAGGTAGGTGTTTTTAAAATTGTAGTCATTTGTCTTCCAGGGAAAGACTAGGAGATGGACATTTTTGCCTGCTCCTCCTATGAGAAGCCTGCAGTGGATAGTTGAAGAAAGTGATGAGTCTTAAAGGTTTAGGTGCTATCTGTGTAGTCTGGACTCTTTGCTCCTCACAGAGAAACTGGGAGTTTGGGGTTTCCTCTCCTTTGTAAGGTGTTGTACTGGGGATGGGGTTTATACTTATAATGTACCTCAGTCTTTCTTACCTGTTTTAGTGTGGGTATCTTCTCAGTCATCCGATGTATAGGATTCATTCACCTAGTTCCTGGATTTCTCTCAGAGGGAATTGATGTTTGTAGTTGTATATTCAATGCATCTGTAGGAGGAAGGAAAGTCAGGAGCCTCCTATCCTGCTATCTTGGCCCATGCCCAAAACAAAACAAAACTTCCTCTCTCTTTATAGATGTTTTTTGGTAGTGCCTTCCCACACTGGAACTGGCCATGTGACTTGCTTTAGCCAATGACATAATAACAAACATTGTACAAGCAAAGCTTTCTTATTGCACTCTGCAACTCTCTCTTTTGTGACAATTGGAATCATTGTGATTATTCTATGGCATGTAAACAAGATCTGAGTAGCTTATGGATAATGAGAGGCATGTGGCCAGTATTTCTTGTTCCATTGGCCAACAGCTTACCAACCTCCATCCATGTGAGAAAGAGCTTTCAAGGTAGTCCACCCCCAGCCAACTCTCCAGCTGACTACAGACACATTTGAAAGCCTAGACCAAAAATAAAATAGAGAGACATATCATAGGTTTGAGAGATTAAAGAGATGGTTGTGGTTTTAATTCACTGAGTTTGGAGATGGTTTATTACAGAGCAAAAGCTAACATTATGTCAGGCTTTTCTTACCATCCTACTAGAATAACATTTCCAATACCCTAACATATTATCCCACTTAAAGTTATTTACATAGCATTGGTGAGCATTCAATTTTTTTATTGTTTCTTTTCTGTTTGCATTTCTTCCACTACATTGTAATCTCTAAGAGAGCATGATCATATCCAATTTTTTCACTCATATCCCCCAGGGCAGTTTCTTGATAAAGAGTGGGAATTCAATGAATATATATGAAAGAATGAAGAAAGGAGTGTATTTGTAATCATAAATACTGTCCATGTCATCCTTTAATACATTCACTCATTCTTTATGAATTTTCTCAGATACAATTTTGAGTCTTTGCAAGACACAATTGCAAGCATTCAATAAATATTATTATCTTTATTCTTTTTAGATGAATTTATTTTTGTTTTAAAGTCCAACTCCACCAAGTAGTGAACCTTACATTTCTTTAAGTTTATGGCATCTTGAGCCTCTGATTTTTGAATAAAACTAAAGATATTTTAGGGCCATGGGATAATAGTCAAAATAGGTGAAAGGGATTGAAAGGTACAAATTTCTAGTTATAAAATAAGTAAGTCATGAAGATGAAAAAGTACAACATAGGGAAAATACTAATATTTTAATAGGGTCATGTGGTGATGGATGGTAACTATACATTAAGTTATGTGTAGAATTATTGTATCACTATGTTGTACACCTGAAATGAACATAACATTGTATGTCAACTGTACTTCAATAATAAAAGAAAAACACTAAAGGAATTTTGGCAGTACAGGTTATTAGAAAGGTGTGATATTTTCTACCTGTTCTTCATCTTCTATCTTTCAAGCATCTTCTAACAAGTCCCTTTTCCTATATGATCTTTGTATATAAATCAGTGCATCTCATAAGCATCCTTCAACATCTGCCATTAATTCTCTCTCTCTTTTTCATCTCTCTCCTAGCTGTGGAGCACTTTAGGATTACAGAAAATTAGAAAATTCAGTAGGGTTGTCTTAAGCCTTATACTCTCGCAGTCTTACTTTGCTTTACATAGAAAATTATTCTATTCCCTATGTAGTTATGCTGCTGGGGTGTACAGAAAACCTGTGGAATTATCTAAGGCCCTCCCACTTTATGGAAACCCAATTACAATTTCTATTCTATTAACTTGAGTCATGATTGTGCATTCAAAATATCTGGGATCATGCCATTACCTTAGGCATAAGTCTGTCCTGAGGTACATTTTCCTACAAGTTTCTGAGTTTCAGTTGTTCCCTTCTAGCCTCAACCCCATGGATAAAACTCTGCTTAGGGACAAGCTTTCTTATCTAACTCTTCCATTTTTCTATAGCTTTTCCTTTCCTTCCTTAGCCCAGAGGCAAGACAGACTGTCTCTTCTTATCCCCCCAGGGTTTGTAAAAAGTATTAGGACCCAAATCACAAAACATGTAATTCTTAACCTATATGTGTATATCAAAGGTGAAAATCAAGGTCAAGTTTTCAAGGAATTTTTCTGAACAGACTGCTAAGTCATCGCTTCTCAGCCTTTTGGCTAAGATCCAGTGCAGACTGCTAAATCATCAATCAATTCAGCCACTCGAAATACTGTATGTCAGTGTTTCTCCAAGTACAATACCTAACTCACTTGCATCACCTGGGCCTTGTTAGGAATGCAAACTCCTGACTCATACCCCAGAACTACTGAGTGAGAATCACAGGATGAAGGAAAAGATCTGATTCTTATGCATTTTAAATAAGTGCATTAATAAATAAATAACAAAAATGAATTCATTAAAAAAGAAACAATGTAAAATGAACATAAGAGCAAGTATGTAAAAAAGATTAGATGACACAACTAATCCACTAATAATTACATATATACTTAAAGTTGCCCATAGGTTGTATAAATAATCCAATTATATTCTCTCCTTTAAAGTAGAACAATCCTGTGCCCTAACAAAAATGCTACAGAAGTGTCAAGAATGCAATGACCACAGAATAGAGATATGTCATGGATCCTTCTGGAAGTAAACCAGATATCTGAAAATAATATCATATTGTTGTTGTTCTAAGGATTTGGAAATTTCAGATACTCTTAATTACCGCTGAATAATTCTGTTTAGCTAATATGAGAGTTCTTATTATTGGCCTACCTGGTTAGCTTTGAGATCCTGACCTTGGATTATTTCCATGGACTTCATATTTTAGAAATTGAGTTAATTCATAAACTTGTTCTGAACAAGCCTGCATCTAAAGTAACCCCTAACATAGTTAAATAACTATTAGCTTTCTTAAAGTAATTAGGTTAATTGATCTATTGAGAGTACCAAGTGTTCACTATTTTAAAATGAATTTATGCATAATTTCTAGACAAGAATGAACTTTTTAAAGCATCTTACAGACTAAGGTATGGCTTTTCATTTCTGTGAATTCATCTGTAATATTATATTCTTCACTAGTAAAATACTGTTAGTCAAGGCACTGCTGAAGAATGCCGCTAATCAGCATACACTGCTAATACAATTATTTATGCTTTTTGTATCAATTCAAAGCAGATATGTGCATTCAAAAACTCTGAACGATTCACATGAAGCATCATTTTATTTCTGGAATTGTCTTAACCACATGTGAAACTCAGACAAAAGATTGAGTAAAAACAGACATTAAAATAATTATGAAAATGCTTATTGAGCTTGCAATATTAATTATTTAGCCTCTATTACAATTTCTAATCTAAAGCCAATCAACACAAACCATTAGGAAATGGGCTCTGAATTCAGACTTCCTGGTTACAGATTTGAGCCTCGTCACAGTATTAAGCTTCTCTAACTTTCAGCTTCCTAATATAGACAGTTTGAGGACAAAATGAGCTTTAAGTGAAATGTGTAGTTAATGCTCACTCAGTGTAGCTATTATGAGAGCCTAGAGGTTTCTTCTTAGTTTTAATCTTTATATATTTCAAAGTAGCTAAATATATACATATTTTAAAAGTGGGCCCTTCTAGCTCTGTCATTGCATGTGTGTCAAACACATATTGGAGCTTACATTTTGTGAACTATGTGCCCTGCATCTGATGTAATAAGAAATCAAAATAATGGAGTTGTAAAGATTTCCCAAGGACAGAAGAAAATCTCACATAAGTTATGACATCAAGTTTTCTGCAGGCATGATGACTATCTATTAGTTGAAGTATAAGATTCATTTAGAGTTTTTCAGTTCTCTTAAAACATCTAAAAAAAAACCCTTTGTTTGTTTTGATTTTTCATTTTACAAATGAATACTTATCAAGTAATCAGTATCTCTTACAGCTGATCATCACAGCTGTAGCCACAGAGCCAACAGACAACAGGCTACTCTATTACCTTGTGACGTGCACATTCAGGTGAAAAAAATCCAAAAGGTGGAGTTCATCTAGTTTCCATTCTCAAGTGATGGTGTATTATAATAAAAAGGAACATGAGAAAGAACTATGGAATATCAACCATTTTATTAACTACATTAAAGGGAGAGAATTATAATATCAGGTAACAAGAAGGAAAAATATGATATTCTATAGTGAATTTGTATAAAATGGAGTAATATGTATTATAATCTGAATGAGATAGGTTTTTTAACAAAGAACAATGTAGACTTCTAATTTTGTAACCTGTGACTTAACTTAAAAGAAATTCTATTTTTCATTTTCATCAGGCTATTCCAACTAACTTCTTCTTCTAATTTACCAGCCAAATTGGTTTCCCAAATTCTAATGTCTGCCTATGCTAATAGAATCTATAGAGTAATGTAATTACCTAATCCATTCATTATATGGGTTAAAGATAGTACAGTTAAAATGTCAAATAGAATCAAGGCTATCTGAATGAGAAATATTTTCAATTGTAATTTTTCCTTTCCCAAAGAGATATGAAGGTATAATTTCCTGCATTCATGAAATGTTTTATATTAAGCTTCTGAAAATAAAAGTCTCAGGAACCATTTCAAAGTATAAAGTACGTCATATTTGTGACCTTGAGCTAGTTTCCTAAATTTTAAGGCCTCAGTTTCCTCATCCCTAATATAAGAATTATGAACCAAATCATCCCCTCACTATATTAATAACCAAAGATTTTATGAGTCCAGAAATTAATCAATTTTTAAGTAAGAAAAGAATTTAGTGGGATTTAGCAATTTAATGGGATTGAAGGGATTACAATATTAGATTGATTGACATTGGAAGCTGAAATTTAATTGAACAGCATTTTATAGCAAAAGGTTAAAATTGCAACTCAGTATTTCCCCTCATACACTTTAAACAACTCTTATCTCTCCTCGCTACCATGCATCTCTGGAAAAGAATGTGCCCTAGAAGCAAGGTAGAATCAAAAGGGAGAAAAACTGTCTAGAGCCCATTATAATTATTTTGTGAGAGTTTTCAACAGCCATTTTGCACTTTATGTGCAAAACACACACACATACCCACACACACACAAACAGATGTAATTTGGGAAATCCCAGTGGGCCCCAAATAAAACAAATTTCTATAAAACCCATAGAGTGTAGAGAATCTGAAGATGAGGACCTCAATTTTAAAGAACATATAGTATATATCCTTTCAATAAATATCTTTGAGTGTTTAATATATTAGACATATATCTAATATAGGTTTGATATATATTTGTGAACAAAATATTGAAGATACCTGCACTTGTAAGGACACATGTTCTAGGAAAGGAGGTAGCCTTTAATTACTTGATTTTTTATTGTTTTAATTATTATAAGTAAATAGTAGCCACAATATGAAAAATACATTATATATACATAATATATATATTATATATGATATATAATTATATACATTATACACAGAGACATACAAAAAAATAAAGGATAGTTAGAAAATTGACAACTCGAGGGGATAAAATTCTGAATATCCTTTTGTTTGTTATTTTGGAGTGAGAAAGAGGAACTCTCAAATACCTTGAACTGACTTTTGATTAATTGCATTTTTACCAATCTCCATAGCAAAAGTGCCATTTTTCTTATAGCAAAGATTTCAATGATTGTTCTCATAACGGTTGCAATGGTGCCATCCCCAAATAGAACACAACGTATCATTTTGCAATTTTACTGTAATGAAAATCCTTCAGTGTTATTTTTTCTCTTTGTAATGTAGTAAATAGAGGTGAAACGATTTTATTTCCTCATCTATAGTGAGTATGCATTTAAAATAATAAAGATTAATATTAGACCTTCTGGTTGAAATGCAATTTAACTTTAGTGTCATATTTCAAAACATGCTAAAATCTTCAGCTATAATTGATAAAACTATTTTTATTCAGCCCAATAATTTTAAAAAGAAAAAAATATCTTTTTTCTTAGTGCATTTCAATAAAATACTAAAGTCATCAGTGACAAGGCTAACATTTCAGGGCATTCAATATGTCTTTTGAATATGCATTGTCAGACAAGCCCTAGATACCACCAAAATATGTTTCCCTAACAGTAAATCATCATCATGATTGCCATTATTGATCTGTAGAGTCAGTAACTGAATCTATCCATGAGATTCAACACCATTTATCTTGATATTATATAGCCCCATCCTCCTGCCTAAACCCATTAAACTGTCATCTGTGGGTTTACATCATTTTTATTTGAGGGGCCTAGTGAAACTTTGCACTTTACTTGTTTTCTAAAACACTTCTAAAACCAAACTATCTCATCAGGAAAATTCCATTGTTTCCTGTTAACATCTGTTACCAAGAATGGAGGCCATAATAACTTTAAATGGGAGGATGACCACCATCACTGAACTTAGGATGGCAAAGAGAGTGTGCATATTTATTTTGTATGAATGTATAATATGAAAATAATTTATATCTACTGGAACATAGGATATATTATTTAAAAATGTCTGCCTTGGGGTACATTCAGAAACAATTACGAATTGGTGAATGCTATTTAAATAATATTACCTATCTCTCAAAAATAATAAACTAACAACAAGGAAAAGATATTACTTATAAATTACATAGAATATACAATTTGCTTGCAGTTAATTTGGAGATATTTTGGACTATGTTATAAGGATCTTTTGTTACCTTCATTTCAAGGATTTTCAGGGATTCATTAATGGGTTTATTTCAATGTGTGCATGGGTATCTTGATAACGCATGTGAAGGATTATATCTATGTGCATTTCTGCTAATTGGTGAGAAAAAGATCAATTGTTTTCAATAGAATCTCAGAATAATCTATCATGATCCTTAAATTATTAAGAGATACAGGATAACAAGAAAGCATACTTTTTCTAATTTAAAGGATAATCATAAGAATCAATTTGCTGAAAATAAAAATGTGGCATATTTCACTTAGTTTACACTCAAAACATTGAAAGCACTGGATATTGGTTTAATTTCAAAATGAAACACAAAACACTGTATATCTGTAACCCAAAGCTCATTGCAGGAAATATGTTAGAAGTTTTCAGAAAGGGGCACCTGAGTGGTTTGGTCGTTAAGCATCTACCTTCGGCTCAGGGCATGATCCCGGGGTGCTGGGATCAACCCCCTGCATTGGGCTCCTTGCTGAGTGGGAAGCCTGCTTCTCCCTCTCCCACTCCTCCTGCTGGTGTTCCCTCTCTCGCCATGTCTCCCTCTGCCCAATAAATAAATAAAATCTTAAAAAAAAAGTTTTCAGAAAAAAGCAAACACATATAGCATGTAAAACAAAAGAAATACATATATATATACATATATACATAACATATATATGTATATATAAAATATGCCCTTTGGCTTACGAGTAACATTTTATGTTCTTGCCAATATTTTCCTTTTACATAATTATAAATTCTTTCTTATACTTATAAAAGCATAAAAAATGTTGTTGTAATATAATGCATTTGTCCATTATATTACATAGTTGATGAAACTTTGAATTTTTAAAGCATAGACATTATATGCAATTGAAGAGACCCATTCCAATCACTATTTTAATTGTGAGATAGGAAAATAAACTATAGTTAACTGAAAATAATCATTCCCATTTACCTTTTACATTTTTTCCCACATCAATACCTTCAGAAAAGATTTGAGAAACAGAAAACAACATAGAATTTCCTTTAACTTGATAGAAATGACAGTGTTCAATTGGAGGGAAAACAAAATCTTACCTGCTCATGTTTGCAAAACTTCACTGTTGTTTTTCAAAACCCTGGGAACCAGAGTAAAGTTTTAACAATCTTTTTTTTTTAATTTTTTTAAATTTTCTTTTGGAAAATGTAATCCTTCACATTATGATAAGTTCTCTAGAATTGGACATAGTTACTGATTTTTGTCTTTAAATCATCTCTGAAAATTTTCATAACAGATTTAAATGTGCTTTGCTCTAATAGAATCCCATTTCATACTTTTTTTAAAACAAAAACATTACTTGAATATATGGTGGATGTATTTCTCACACTAGAGGTTTTAAAGGGAAATAAGAAATTGTCCTAAAAATGTGGACCCAGAAAAATCATTTTACATGAAAGATATCAGGAACATTCTCAGTTAAACAGATATTTTTCTGGGTCTTAAATTTAAAAAAAAAATCATCTTAAACTCTCTACTCAAAATCACTAAGAACTTTAAAGGAAAAAAAGGAGCAACATGTATGAGAGCTCATAGGATGGTTCTTAGAAAGAATCTGGTGCACTACAGGCAGAGGGAGACTGCTCTCTGAGAGTGGGTAAGTGAGGACTGTGGCAGGGGGTGGGAAATCAGGGAGAAATGCTGCACCAGGTTAATTAATTAAAAGCATTACTCTATAAGCAGAAGAAAGCACTGGAGGATTTGTAAACAGATTTGTTTTTACAAAGTCTGGGTTTAGTGCAAGAAATGGACTCAGTGCAGAATAGACGCAAGGCAGCAACAAGGATTTTTGCAAGGGCTAAATGAGAGAGTTTCTAGCTGGCCTAATTCAACCTTTCTTTCCAACTTCCCACAATAAAAAAAAAACAACAACACATGAAGACTTACATATCTTCATTCAGTTATGTGTCAAGAATGGGGTAGTGGGAACAGTTTACTCTAGAGAAAGGCAATAAGCAGATGGGTACAATGTCTGTAGAAAAATTGAAAACAATAATAACACTGACTAAAAGTCAGTCTTCTTTTTATTAGCACCCTGAGCCAACAAAGCTAAATAGTAGCAGAAAATATCTTTCATTAGCCTAAATTCTAAACAATTGCTGCAGTTAATGTTTAGTTTCAGTAATATCTCTGTAAGGCTCAACTTATTACATTTGTAATACTTACCCTTTAATAAACATCAATACAGAGTATTTCTATGTGGAAATTAATACAGAGAATTTCTATAGTTGCAACAGACATCTCCCAGTGCTTTGAAATTTAGCTAGGCATGTTCATCTTGAGAATAAGTTCCTAAGACTTCATAACTGTTTGACCTTCTTTCAGTGCATTTTGTGTCTCCAAACTCAAACATACATATATATATGTATATATATGTGTGTGTGTGTGTGTGTGTATTTGCAAGAGATGTATACAATTTTTCTTTTATGAGTTATCTTTCCCCCCAATGTGAAGTTTTAAATGAGAATCAGAAGCAAAATATATTCACAAACAGCCAGAATCAGCCTTAAAGCATGTACAGTGAAACACTAAGCTTTGAAATCATTCTTTGAAACTCGGTTCATGGAAATTGTGGAATATGCCATTAATTATGTAGGTACAAAGTAAGAAAATGGAAACTTCCAAAGAATAGTAGAATCAAATTTCAAAGAAGAATGCTCAGAGAACTGACAAAAGATGCTCATCTTATACTGTCAAAGACATCAAAGAAATATTGTATTACCTTGATTATTTTTATCAAGAATTCATACTCATTCTAAATTAATGAATCAATAATGCCAATGTTCACTATTATTCAGCCATTTAAAAATAATTATTATAGAAGAAAAATAACTTCAGAAGTTTTTAATAAATATAATTGAAATTTATAATGTTTATTTTGGTTTCAGATATTTTATGGAAAAATTACGAGAATTAAAATAAAACATTATAACAGATCCCCAAGTAAATTTTTATGAATCTCTGCAAAACTTATATTTAAGACTTTTCTTAACAACTTGCATATGTTACTTTATGTGAAAGAATACTTTTGAAAATTAAAGTGCTTTCAAAATTAAAATTAAGAAGATATTTTCTTTGAGCAACAATGAGAGAAAAAGTATTGATAATTCTGCTGATAATATCATTGGATGTGAAGAAGATCAATTTTAAAGAAGTCATTGACAAACTTGTGTAAGGTAAGGCCCAAAAACAAAAATTGTAATATCGTCTATCAGTGCAACAGATGAATACATAGGCATGATTGCTTTTAAAAAATACTGTGATTAGGGGTGCCTGGGTGGTGCAGGCGTTAAACGTCTGCCTTTGGCTCAGGGCGTGATCCCAGCGTTCTGGGATCGAGCCCCACATCAGGCTCTTCCACTGGGAGCCTGCTTCTTCCTCTCCCACTCCCCCTGCTTGTGTTCCCTCTCTCACTGGCTGTCTCTTTCTGTCACATAAATAAATAAAATCTTTAAAAAAAATAAAAATAAAAAATACTGTGATTAAAAAGTATTAATCCATTATTTTCCTCTTCATTATACATATATATATACACATACACATACATATACATATCATATATACATATTATGAAATTCCATAAAATAAAATTCTCACTTTACATTTTTCTGGCCATGAGTGTCACTTGTTTCACCTTATTATTATTCCTGAAAAAACTGTGTCATGTAGATAAGGTGGATGTTAAAAAATGATCCACTCTGTCAAATAAACCAGGCATGCCCCTTCATTAGACCTCCAAAAATTTCATTTTAAACCTAACCTTGTGACAACCTCCAAGGAAATTTAAATAAATTCTATCAAGAATTCATCATAGAGATCAGATACTAAGGATACTAAGGAGTTATTGTAAATTTTGTTAGGTATGATAATGACACTGAGATTAGATAAGAAAATAACCCTATTTTTTTAAGATTTATTTATTTCTTTGAGAGAGAGAGAGAGTTTGAGTAAGGGGAGGGGCATAGGAAGAGGGAGAGAGAATCTCAAGCAGAACCCACACTGAGTATGGAGCCCAGGTGCAGATGAAGGGCTTCATCCAAAGACCATGAGATCATGATCTGAGCCAAAACCAAGAGTTGGACACAACTGACTGAGCCATCCAGCCGCCCTACCCTATTTTTTATAGTCATACAATGAGTGAAAGGCTAGGAAGTTCTAAATTTGCTTAGAAAAATAAAGGAAAATAAGGGAGGAAGGAAGAAATTAATAAGAGATAAAACAAGTTCAGAAAAATGTTAATCTGGGGCTCCTGGGTGGCACAGCGGTTAAGCGTCTGCCTTCAGCTCAGGGCGTGATCCCGGTGTTATGGGATCGAGCCCCACATCAGGCTCCTCCGCTATGAGCCTGCTTCTTCCTCTCCCACTCCCCCTGCTTGTGTTCCCTCTCTCGCTGGCTGTCTCTATCTCTGTCAAATAAATAAATAAAATCTTAAAAAAAAAAAAAGAAAAGAAAAATGTTAATCTGAATGATGTATGTTTGGGGGGTTAATATCCTATTCTTCCTACCTATTGAACAACTAGAATTTTTCATAATAAAAAAAATCAAAGATGTGTTCACCTTGATATGTGGACCTGGATTGGCACACTATGGAAGTATATTTTCTGAGAAGAAGTTGACTCTAGCATGACTGAGAAAAAAAAAAGTGTTATTTTCCTGTACTTGCCTCAAAAACCCAAGGTCTAGAGTAAAGGAGTCACAAAAAAGTAGAAGATAGAGAGGCCCTCTCTTGTAATGCATAAAGGGAATTATGAATTAGATTATTCATTAGGCCAGAATCAGTGACAAACTCAGTGGGAATAAAAGAAGAACCCAACTCAATGTGGTAATACCCAACAAATAATATTAGTGGCCTCAGTTTATCACTTTTTATAAACAAAGATCTCTTCTAGTTGATTTGTATATTCCATTTCTATTTCTGGTTTATGAAAAAAATTAAGTAAAGGCTCACTAATTTACAGAAAGCAAATTGCCCCCAAAAAAGTTAGGAAAATGTTTGCAACTTGTGTGGCTTTGGACCTGGGAAAAGAATGTGAGTATGCTACACTGAGAAAGCTGAACCCACATACCTCATCCCTCACCCATGTCAGGTCAGGCAGGGCAGCTAGTACAAAATAGAAAATGTGTTGAGTTAAAGCAATCAGTTGAGCCTTACAAGGCCAAAAACCATAGGAAAACATGAAAACAGAGTGAGAAAAATTATGTATATGTAATTATTCAAGAACTGCTCTGAGTTTTTTAGAGGTAGAAGGAATAAGCACAAATCAATTCTGCAGAGTAGGGGGCAGAGAATCTGGAGTTATAAACAGGCAGAGTTCATGGCTGGCTCAGATTTGAGCTGGTATGAGACAGAGGAAGTCTTGACAACGCAAGTTTTTGACAATACTAACACCACCACAGGCTTGGTTATCTATGAGATTGGTGGCTTAGTGGACTGCTAAGGTAGACTTAACAAGATTAGTAGATATAAACAGTTTTATAATTGAGCAAAAATAAAGTTCAAGATCATATGAACAATTAAAACCAGCAAAAGTCTGAACAGCAAGTAAAGTAAGCAATAAGATCAATGTTTGGAGCAAACTTGGGGATGTTCCCAGGCAGTATCAAGCAAAAATTAAGCCTGAAAAATTGAACAGATAAGGAAGACTATTAAAGATTCTTGAAGAGTGAATTGGAAAAGTACAGTCTGAATTCCAATCTGTTGGGGGCAAAAAAAAAAAAGATGGAAGAGTTTTTAAGATGTGGGGTAGAGGATAGTAGGCTATTTCTATTCCTAATTGACTTTACTTAAAAAAAATAAATTTTCATCTATCTTCATGACAGAAAGGAGTTTTACAACTTGGAGTTAGACGAGAAGGTAGAAGTTTTATCTTCCTTAATGATTACATTTCAAAAAGATGGCTCCCAGCTCCTTAAGAAACAGTCTTTGGTTGTAAAACTGGTAAGAGACTTTTTAAAAAGATTTACATTTCAGTAGGGTAGAGAAAAAATTTCCAATTACAAATTTTCTAAAATAAATGTTTCTAAAATAAATAAAAGAAGTCAGTAGCCTAGAGTCAGGAAGAAGTCTGTCCAAGATTTAATAAAGTATAGGGAAATGGTAAGGCTACCTTGGTAAGTAGGCTGCCATTACAATGGGCAACCAAGGAATGAAATGATCTAACTTTGGAAGTTACCTCTGAATTTCTTGGAAGTAAATGCCTTATATACTTCAAAAAGTCTCAGTTGTTAAGATTGGCCCTAAATAATAAAAATTTATGACCTTATGCATTTTTCAGTTGATACTTTTTTTTTCATCAAGGCTTATTTCTCTTTGAAGATTTAGGCAGAGGTATCAAATGGTCCTTCACCAAGGTCTTCAGTAAACCTAGAAGTCAATCAATCCTGGAAGGACATGAATTAATTAAAAGATGAAGGCGAAATGCTGTGAAGATCCTCTTAAGTGTTCACAAAATCATTCTTTACTTCCTGAATATAAAGCTAAATTATATGTGCCTCCCCCCCATCTTCTAGGAAGGTGAGACGATGTGATCAGGTTTTGGCCAATAGAATGTGGACTGAAAACTTTTGGCTTTCTTCCGGGTCTATTTTTTAAATTTTGTTTACTCCCTCTCTCCCACTGAGGGCTGGACAGATGAAGATGATCCTGTGGAGAATGACATCTTCCTGCAGAGCATGGGAACCACTTATGGAAGAATCAAGGATCAAGAGCAAGATTTCAAGTTGCAAAGAGTAGGACATATGCATTTGTTGTGCTATGCCATTAGTTATTTATTTTGGCAGTATGTGGAGTTCATTGCTCTAGAGCTAAAGTGAGAAAAGGCAAACCTGGGAATATAAATGTGAAATGTGGCAAAAAAAAAAAAAAAGTGGAAATGCATGAGCTCTCTATGAAAAAGGAAATGGTCAAACCAAACAATGGTCCAAAATAGAGCCTTGGAAAATAACAAAATTAGGAAACAAAAGGAGGATAACTATCTATAATGAATGAAAGTAATCTAATTATGGAAGAAAAATATAATAACGTAATGTAATTAAAAATAGCAGAGTAGAGATTTTCAAATTGAAGCCTTAAACTGAATAAATGAGATCCAGCAAAACATTGATTAAATATTTACATGATGGAGATTTCAAATTTAGTATTCAATTTATTGTAAAATTCACTAATGACAAAAGACAATTTATTCAGTGTTCTTAGCTTAAAAGAGATGTGGCTTAATTGATAAAGGAAGATAAATTATTAAAATTGTGTCATATAACTCTTAAAAACATAGTGTTTTAAATCAGAATAACATATCATGAAATTATAAGCCACAAATACTTTTGAAGGATTTTTTTTGTTTTATATCAAACTCTATGCCAGACACTAAGGGAGTCAATGTAAAAATAAAAGTAGACAGTGGTTTTGTCCTCTTGTTCCAAGGAAATTATTAGCAATTATTTGGTACTCTTCTTTACATAAGATGATGGAAGCTTTGCTTGTATTATTATTAGATAAAAGAGATATCTGCAAATATGCATGTAAAATCCAGATAGAGATAACATATAAATGAAAGGGTGGGAGTGCCTGGGTGGCTCAGTTAGTTGTGTCCAACTCTTGATTTCAGCTCAGGTCATGATCTCAGGGTTGTGAGATTAAGCCCCGACTGACTCAGGCTCTGCACTGAGTGTGGAGCCTGCTTGGGATTCTCTCTCTCCCTCTGCCCCTCCCATCACTCTCTCTCTCTCTCAAATGAATAAGTAAATAAATAAATAAATAAATAAATAAATAAATAAATAAATAAATAAAAAGAAACAAAGGAGTGATTCTAGAATTTCATGCAATTGTGGATTTTGATTCTGAAATTATCAATTAGAGTAGGAATCTCTAGAGATGATCCCTAAACAAGGTACAGGACATTACTATATTCCTGAAATTAAAAGTATCATTGGAAACACAAGACATTTCTTCTGGAGAGAGGAGACAACATTTTCATCCAATTTGCCAAATGTTCATGACTCAAAAAGATCAAAAGCCACCCTTGTAGTCCATCTTTATCCTTTTTCTGATGAGGTATCTGAAATTCAGACCAATGAAATGTCTTACACAAAATCATGCAGGTAGTTGTAAAACTAAAAGCCAGAACCTCTGTTTTCTCATCTACAGTCCTTTATTCTCTTCCAATTATTCTTTTCAGCATCTTTACTATTTTCTGAAGAATTCTAAAAACAGGAAAACATTTCAACTCTAATGATTTAGTTACAGCTATCCTGAGCGTCATGGGATACTGTGCCCTGTTCTTTAAGCTCTCAAGGCCATTATTTGCTGTTGCTTTGTCTATAGAGCTGTTTGGGAGCCATTCTCAAGCACATCCTTACCTGGGTTTGAGGACAGTCATTAAAACTGTGTAGGCCTTTCAGGAAAGATACTCCGGATTCTTCTCTTTCTTTACACATCATACTTTCCATTATTGTTGTATCTGCTCTCTTCTGAAAACCTTCCAAGTCTTTTCCAAGCATTTTTGTGTCCAATAACCACAAATAGAAGGTATGTAAATATTCTAGTAAAATATGCAGTACAAGGAACCTTTTCTATTCTTTGTTCTCTAATTCTGTAGATGTGTCCTTTGTGCAATTATTGCAGTCTCTCTGCAGTTGAAAAAATATTTTAAAAGTATTCATATAATTGAATGCAATACTCGAAAGTGTTTTAACAGAAATTTTTGAGATTTTTTATGAAATTTTGAAACAGTGCAGTGTAGTTAAAGAGAATAGGCTATGAAGTATATTTTTTGTGTGTTGGTATGTGTTTTACTCAGACATGGATTATTTCTTTATTATTATTATTATTATGTTCAGTTAGACAGCATATGGTGGTACCTCATTAGTTTTTAATGTAGTGTTCAAGGATGTGATGAGCACTGGGTATTAAATGAAGTATTTTTAAACTACTTTGCAATCATCTTTCTCACAATTCAATGTGTAATTTGAGTATTTTATTTTACTTCTATGACTCTCCAACTCATTCTTAAAATGGAGGTATTAATACACAGATTGAAGTTTTTAAACTAAATACATTAATTAGTTAATTATAATGGGTTTAAATTTCCTGGCACTCTTCCTGAAAATTGTATTTCCTCATTAAAGCTTAGTGTATCATTTGTAATATATGTTAGCATCCTTTCTCAAGGCTACTCATTTATACGAAATGAAGACAAGAGGCTGGTGATTATATTCATTTATCATCCATATACATTCTACATTTCCTTTTCCCCCCAGATTTACATGTTCATGTTGAATTCCGCAAATAACTTACTTCAGTGTTTCTCAGTCATACTTAGCCATGAAATTCCTCATTCTCAGGGGATCCTTGATGACCAAAATATTGAGTAAATAAAATCAAACCTGTCACCATTTAATTGTGATTTGTTAAGTCTGCACCTCATTGTCTCACTTTACCTTTCACCCAAACCGCTAACCCCCCAGAGAATTTATTTCAAAAAACAATCATTTGGGAATATCTTTATAAGAGGACTACATTTGAACTCTTTCTGTTTTCTTAGGTATAGATTTTATTTTCTATAAGAATTTAATATTTTTAAGATTTAGAGTGTGTCTGTGCAGTGTGTGTATGTGTGTGTGATGTATGTGCATGTGTGGTGTGTGGTGTGTGGTGTGTGTGTGTGTGTCTGTGTGGTGGATGGTGATGGTGCCATGTGTCTATCTTCAACCCTGACGTATAGGAACGATAATTTTGACTCCTAAAAAAATTGCTTTTACTTCCCACAACTCCTTATTATCCCATTTCTTTTGCCTAATAATTTATCTTTAAGGAATAATTTTTTTAAAGTTTGAGGAGAAATAGTAAAATTGTTTTTCATGCTTATACTATTGGGAATCACCACACCACCATGCCTGAGAAACATAGATGAAGAATTAGAACGCTATTGTGCAGGCAGTGCTTTATTAAAATAGCATATTCCATGTACCAGAATTTTATTAACTTGGAGCTCTTTGCTTATTTTATTTATGTATTTGCTTATTTTCACAAGTTAATTTAAAATATGTTTGCCAGTATATTATGAAGAATCCCAATAAATAATTGAAACTAGTACTGTGGAAATAGATATATTTTGTAGTCTGAAATATGCAAATTACAGCTTTTGGAGGAAATGAGAATACTATCTTTTTTTCTAGATAAGGAATAGTAGTCACATAAGTTAATGTCTGAATTACAGTACGATATAGTACAAGGTAGCATAATATGTCACAATAACAACACTAGGTACAATGTACCACTGTGCTATAAACTTTGAATCGTTTTATTGATAGCCTAGCAATGTAAGTAAGAGTATCTGGTTATAATTTAACATGAACAATGCTTCTGCAGGCATTTTAACAGTGGAAATTTTTATTGTTAGTCAAATCTAGGTTTATGGATGGCAGATAAGCATAACACAACAAAGACATGTTACATCATAGTTTAGTGACCAATATTTTAAAAATATTTTTCCAAATGCAAATAACTTTGCATTTGTCATGCCAAAGAGATATAAATATTTGTCAATATTGAGTTTAGTAAATGCTTTCTGTTTTACATGTGATTTTTTTCACTGTTCTGTAAGTACACCAATTTTAACCAATTTAACTCTTCATGCTTTGCATTTATATATAAAATATATAATTCCGAATTAATTAGAAAAAAATGTCATGGTTCTTGGAAAATTATATCAGTTTAAATATATTACGTACCTAGCACAGTGCCTGTTACCCAATAGAAACTTATTTCTGTCAGTTTCTTTTTCATCAATTTTAAGTTAATGATTTACTTTCTACAATCTTTTTTTTTTCTGATGTAAAGTTCGATGATTCATTACTTGCGTATAACACCCAGTGCACCATGCAATACACGCCCTCCTTACAACCCATCACTGGTCTATCCCATTCCCCCACTCCCCTCCCCTCTGAAGCCCTCAGTTTGTTTCTCAGAGTCCATAGACTCTCATGCTTCATTCCCCCTTTTGATTACCCCCCCCTTTATCCCTTTCTTCCCCTACCGATCTTCCTAGTTCTTATGTTCCATAGATGAGAGAAATCATATGATAATTGTCTTTCTCTGCTTGACTTATTTCACTTAGCATTATCTCCTCCAGTGCCGTCCATGTTGCAACAAATGTTGAGAACTCATTCTTTCTGATAGCTGAGTAATATTCCATTGTATATATGGACCACAACTCACAATCTTTTAAAAAAAATTATTTACTCTCAATCCACAAGTTGTCAGTGCATGTCAGTAGCCCCCCCTTTTATCTTCAGAGTTAATACAATTATTTTTGGAGAGTCTCAATCAGTTCTTATCTGTAAGCAAATATCTCACAAAATTTAAATTGTATCTTATTTTTCTTTCATTTGTAAATCTATTCAGAAGCTTGCAATGTATACATATATCACTATGTATTATGTGTACTATGTGTTATGGTGAACATGGAAAACATAGGGTCAACAAGAAAAATAATTTTCTTGTTCTCATGGGCCTCACATTCTAGTAGGGGAATACATAATGTAAAAAAAGAAAGAAAGAATATAATTTCAGAGAGTACTAAGTACTTTGAAAAACCGCAACAGAATCTTGGTTGATGAATGACAAGAAGCCAAGCTACTTGAGTAAGGTGTTGAAAGAGGGAGTCCTTGATGAGGTAGGCTGGTCCTGTGATCTTATGGGTAAGTCATACGAAAATCTGAAGGCAAGACCTTTCATGTAAAGGAAATGCAAAGATTATGCCTTGAGACTAGGAACACGTTTGCTTCAGCAAAGGAAAAGAAATTCAGCCAGCTTTAGTTTACGTTACAGGAATAATTTTCTATTTCTCTCTGCCACCCTGCACGATTCAGACTTACCATACCTGTCAAGCCACGTCAGCTTACATCCTGACATTCTGCCTGACATCTTCCATCAGTCTTCTCACTCACACTGACTTGATGGTCAAGGGTAGAACACTTAACAGACATGTCAGTTCATCGGTTTGCAGTCAGTATTTTTGAAGACTAAGATATAACACTAAAGGTGAAAATTGGTTTGAGTTGGTATATAATCACCATATCTTCTACTACGTAGTTCTTGTAACAGAGAAGAAAAATCAAGAATGTGCCCAATATTCTTGGTGTGAGGATCTAGATTAAGAGGTGCAATGTGACCAGGTGCAATCCAGACAAAGACTGAACCTATTATTCCCCTCCCAATTTTAAACTCTTCATCCATTACCAGGAAAATAATTCACTTCATCTTTTTAGACTTTATTACCTACACTGTTCATATCTGATCAGTAATCAGATTTGGTTGATTATAAGACCTTAATATTTTTTGTACATGCTTTCTGCATCAGAAGCACGTATTACCTGTGTTAATATTATCAGCTATATACACACTGACCTCCCTCCTTTTAATCCTTCTCCCTTTGAAATGTTCTTTCCAGAATGCAAATCCAGCTATGCCATGTTCTGAATAAAGTCTTTTGTAACTTTTTATTACCTTCAATATCAAATCTAAAGTTTGCAGAAAGAGATACATATGTGCCTCCATCAAAAGACTTCTGCTCCTACCGCCAATCGCTCTTTTGCTGTATCTTCTCTAGGACTTCCTGCTTCAGCTATTCTAAAATAGTTGTGGACCTTTAAATCTAAATGTTTCATAGTTTTACCTATGCTATTTTTCTCTTGGATGTATTTCTTCCTCCACCATTGGACATTTATTCACCTTTGAAGACTCGGTTCAAGGGCGTATCCTAATGAGATTCACCTGCCTCTTATTGATCATAGTGTCTTTCATGAACCCATTTGCCATTGTATACTCTTGTTTCTCTTTAGCTTTTTTGATTGAAAGAAATTGTGCTCATTGGTGGCAGAGACGAGTGTTATAAGAATACGGATGGTACAATAAGGAAGAGGCAGTTTTCATAGGGATTTAAAGACATGATTCACAGAGAGTCAACCTTCGTCAGGATTAGCTTTATAACTTGTTTAGATTCAAGGTCAACGTGGCAAGTTTAACAACATGAATTACTGTCTATTTATTCTCCTTTGCTCTGTATGACCTATGCATATTCTAACAATCTCTCTTTTTTCTTTTGGTAAAAAAACATACCTTTTAATTTTTTTACATTAAATGTAATTTTATTTCAGAATGTAAGGATTTTTTCAAGCTGAAAGTAAAATATTTTATTAAAAAATTTTTATTTGAGAATAGTATGGTGGCAGATGGTAGCTATACTTGTGGTAAGCATGGTATAAGGTATAAATTTGATGAATCACTGTGTCGTATATCTGAAACTAAAGCCATCTCACTATCCCTCAGTTTGCTTAAAGTACCTCTTTCTTGTCTTTATAAAACCCCTATTGCTTTGGTATACATAAAACTCAATATGTCCTTCTCTAATTCCACTATCCTTGTATAAATCATATGTTTTTAGTTCAATTTTTGGAAAGATAATCAGGATAATCCAGCTAATCCTCCTATGAAATGTGTCATAAAGTCTATATATTTCAGAGTGAAACTTCTGGATTCCTTGCTTTATATTTTTTACTCTGAATCCATAGCTATGTGACATAAACCAAGGCTTCCTGGGTAAAATGGGCTGTGAATCAAAAAGTTTCCAAGATAAGGAAAATGGATGTAATGAACATCAGCCCAAAATATGTAATCCTCTATTATGCATGTTTTCATTTATCTGATACTCATGACATCAGTTATAAAGATGGTGTTTGCTAAATGTGGTCTAACCATCATAACCATAACCATAACCACCTTCAAACTCACCTCACAAAGAGTCTGATCAGAAATACAACTTGTTATTAAATCCAGAGGTAAGGACACAAAGCCTCTTTAAAGGTGCTTGCCAATCTTAGAGTCTAGGATTTCCAAGCAGTGTTCATTAATTTCCTACATATCACACAGCCCCATTCTGATATTATTTATAGTTCTTGTGAATCATATGAATAAACAATAAATATAACCACTAGTGGCACTGTTTAAATGCAGTATTAGGGTAAGAGTAGAAACTCCAATAGTAAGTTCCATTTATAAAAAGAATTTAAAGAAAGATCAAGGACAGCACAATGTATTAGTTGCTGGCTGTATCATTCATTCATTGCTATGGAGAAAAATCACAAAACTTTGTGGACTAAGAGAACAACAGTTGTTTCTTTGTCATTTTGTTCATCTATCTGTATTTTTGGCAGGGCTTGGATGGGATTCAGCAGGTATGTTGTCTTTAATTCAAGAAGTCCAGCTGAAGCAATTCAACTAGATCTGGAAGATCTACTTTCAGATGGTTAACTCACAGTGGTGATTTAGGACTAGCTATCAGTTGGAATCTCATCTAAACCGTTAGCCAAAACTCATGCACACAGCATTTCCATGGACTTTCTATGGTGTTTCAAGAGCAAGCATCCCAAAAGGTCATGGTGGATGGTCATGGCATTCATATGCTGAGGCAGTAACAAAAAGCAATTCAATTTCAAGGGGAGAGGATACAGATCCTATTATAAGTCACACTGTAGAAAGAACACATGGAATGGAGGTATTATTGTACTCATCATTGGAAAACTCAATACCCCACACTCTAAAATACATCACTGAAATTTCTGGCTCTCATTCTAAAGCAACCAACCAGTTCTTAGTGATAATAAATTTGATCAACTGTCTAACAACATGGTAAATAGTACTTTTCCTCATGTGTTTTCCCATTTATACTCATGCCTAGAAATGACACGGTGGGAAGAGTCTCAGTTTGTTCCTCATATGAATCATATACAAAATAATGATATTCCAAAGGATTGGAATATTTTGGTAATTCCGCTTCCCCCCAGAGTCAGCCCACATTCACCAGTATTATAAAGACTTCCCAACACTGCTTACTTGGAAATAATGACATCAGTGAGGATTCTCTTCCTTAACAGATTTGGTCCAGGCCAACTAATCCCAATTTACCTATCATAGTTCTCAAATACCCAGTGTAACTCAGGTACTAATAGGAAGTAATGCACTTTTACAGGGAAACAGGGCCCACAATAGTTTTTCTAGCCTAACTCAATCTATTGATCTTTCAGAATCTTATACACCTCTCAGAGTCTTTACATAGGCTTAGCTTGAATTTCTGTGTCAGAAATTGTCCTTGGATATTATCATCTTTATAAGCCCATTTTGCATAAACTGTAGGTGCCTGTAAATTAAAAGCTTTCATGATGTATTGTCTTGATCAAATCGCCATGACAATGAAGTGGAAGGTCTAGGTCATACAGTATGAAGCTTAACCACTGAGGCAGATAGAACTAGAGGGATACAGGATGGGGATGAAGCAGGAATAGGCATCTTCTACCACAAAAGCATGTGAGGGAGCAGACATAAATATTAACATATCCAGAATGACAATGGAACTTGTATTTTCAATATGTGGTTTCTTATTATGTTGCATCTCTTTTGCATTCAGGGTACATGTCTAACTCATACTCTGTAACATGGCTGGTACACAGTGATACTCCTCTAATGTTATGTGCATTAATTAATGAAAGAATGAAGAAACCAATAAATTATCATCTTTACTGTGACCACTATGGCACTGGAAGACTATTGTCAATAGAGTTCATATCAAGTCTTATTTAGAATAATATGAAACCATGCTATTTATGATAAAAGTCAAACAATTTTCAAGGACCAAGTCAGTCACTGTCCACACAATGGAAAAGAAATAGCGTGTGAAGTAATTTGCTTATATGCTTGGTTAATTAACTATTTAAATTTTTGCTATTAAACATATTATCAGGAGGTATATGTTCTCTAACCTGTCTATTAAAGGAATATCTCAAACTTAATACCTAATCAGGAGCCAGACACAAGACTTTTCACTTAAGTGCATGCTTACGAATTGATAACATGAATTCTCTTGTATAAAACATTGAAAGACTGAGAGGGGGGCTCAATAAATCAAGTTTTAGAAATACTCTGTTTGATTCAGGTGTATGTTCCACATTTTAAAACATTACGTGGTTATCTTAGTTATATTTGAGGATGGGCACAGAAGAGTGAGAAAGGCAGGGTTTGAGAAGCTGATCAAGACAAAATGATAGAATAAGTTAGGAGTATTTATTTTGTGTAGTTAGGTCCTGAAAGGGGAAATAACATCGGAATACAAAGAAATAACAAAAAAGTCTGCTGATAAAATGATGCACAAACACCATATATATTTTTTCTCTGTTATTTTCCATTTAATAGGCTTCTCTTAGAAGAAAAAAAGGACCATTGAATACAAGTCATAATAACAGATAAATAATTCAGGTTAATGCTTCATATAGAGATTGAAATTCTGGCCAAAATTAGGATTTACACTCTTGGGTGGAAGACACAAGATGGAAATTTTGATCCACAGATTATAACTGTAGAAATAACATCAAAGATGTGTTTCCAGGAGAAGACCTGAGAAGCTTTAACTTGTCGGTTGTATTTCTGCAAATATTGCCCGTCCAATGAGGGTTAACTTTAACAACACAATATTTCCATTGATACAAAACACTCATAAGTCCCACAGTCAGCTAACTCTGGTTGTAACTATAGTCCCTTTTGAAGGCTAACAGGGCATTTGTCATCTGTTGCGGACCTTCTCTCATTGTGGTGTAATACATCGTGCTGAAATTAAGTCATCCCTGAAAGCACTTGGAGGGGTGGAAACTCTTGCCCTCCTACAGAGACTTTGAGATTAATTTATTAAACTCACTGTAGCCATGTGTGGGATCATTATATACTTCACTTTGAATATTCATATGTTCAATGCAAATCTGTGATTGTCAATGATTCGACATAAAATTACTTAATTACCAACAAGATAAGACTTTCATTTCAGCACTTTCAGGCATTAAGAACATATATGTGTATTTTTAAAGATATATAGCACATATATATGCTATTTTACATTAGATAACTTTCAAGCTTATGCATCTAATTTATGCTTATATTATGAAAGCTATCTAACGTAAAATAGCCTAAATATGACTCAGAGAAAACAAAGGTTATCTGTATTGATTGTTGTTAAAAATCCTCCTTGATTACCAATCCTTGTTAAGCTGCTTTATACTAAAAAGTTGCATTTTCATCATTTTCCTAGCAATTTGCTGAATATAGTGTTTGAGGCATTTATTAACACATTGCTTTGCTTGTGCACTCTGGAAATAATTTTTACATGTTGATCTAGAATGTTTCAAGAAGCTTCTGGAGGCTTCCAAAAGATTTAGACATGACTTTTTTGCATCTCACATTGTGGAAGACCATCCCAAGGGATCTCTAATAATTCCCACTTCCTGATGTGCACACCTTTGTGTACTCTCCTTTCCTTGTGTGCAGGTGGGATCTTTGAGTTGCTTCTAACACATAGAGTAGGGCAAAGGTAATAGAATGTCACCCCTTTGATTAGGTTACATAAGATGACAATGATGATAGGCTATCCCTTTCATATTTTTAGCAGCCTTAAACAAAAAATTCCCCCTTCCTGGAATTGAAAGTAATCTACCAGGGTACCTGGGTGGCTCAGTGAGTTAAGCATCTGCCTTTGGCTCGGGTCATGATCTCTGGGTCCTGGGATTAAGCCTTGCTTTGAGCTCCCTGTTCTCGGGGGGCGGGGTGGAGTCTGCTTCTCCCTTTCTCTGTCATGCTTTCTTTTTTGCGCTCTCTCTTTCTCTCTCAAATAAATAAATAAAATATTTTAAAAAATTAAAAAGTAAGCTGCCATTTCTGAGAGGGTCTATAGAGAAGGCCATGTGGCAAGAAATTACAGATCGTCTCTAAGGCCTGAGACCAGCCCCAGCTGGTAGCCAGCTAAAAACCAAGAAGGTTTATCATACAGACACAGGAGATATATTCTGTCAATGACTTGAGAGAAATTAGAAATGTGTCTTGTCCTACTAGAGCCTCTGATGAAAATGCAGACATGGCCAACACCTGGGGTGTAGCCTCGTAAGCCCCAGAGAATCCAGTGTATGAATCCAGTTCTCAATCATTAAGCATCTGCCTTCAGCTCAAGTCATGATCCCAGGGTCCTGGGATTGAGCCCCGCATTGAGATCCCCTCTCAGTGAGGAAACTGCCTCTCCCTCTCCCTCTGCCTGCTGTTCCCCCTACTTGTGCTTGCTCTCTGTCAAATAAATAAATAAAATTTTAAAAATAAATAAATAATAAACATTTATTATTTTAATATGATATAAATTTTGCTTTATATTAATTTATGATAATTTATTATGCAGTACAGAAATTAATACACTTATATATTAATATGTCTGATGCTTAATAGAACTCTTCAGTATATCTGAACCTTATGAAATCAGCCATGATTAAAAAAAACTTTCATTTTTAAATCATTTAATAGAGATAATTAATTAATTCATAGAGATAAATAATCAAATCATTTTATAGAGAGATATTTAATGAGGAATTATTTTTTTTCTGTAGTTTGTGGCCTATATCCATTAGAATAAGTACCAACAGAGGCAAAGAAAAGGAGGTGTTCTTCTCCCCTCATTTACCTTCTTTAATTGCTATGGTTCTAAAGCAGCACTGTAAACCAGAATCATCTGTTCATGTTATTAGTAAGTCATAATAATAATTAAAACTGATTCACAACCCTTTAAAATTTGGATGGCTGAATGTGTGTCTTCACATTCTCTTTCTTTAGAAACACTGGGGAGAGAGCAAGTGGTTAGCCGCTTTCCTCAAATGGAGCAGTTTTTTTAAGGACTGTAAAGACAAATCTGACATATTCTCCCAATTAACAACTACTATTTTAAGGGCACCCTAGCTCCTGCAAGATGAAATATGGTCTGACATTCAAGGCTTTCACAGTATGACTCCTCTTACCCTCCTAGTGTTAGCCAGCATTTAAGATATACCAAGATGTTCTGCTCTCCGAACAGCAATAGAATGCCATGATCTTGCCATTTGGTCTATGATCTGCCTGTAATGCCCTTTCTTACTTTGTCCACTAGCCAGTTTCTTTAGTTCCTTCAAGCACGACTCCCCAGGCTATATCTATGAATACTCCTTTCACGCTCCAGTCATGCTACTGAATTCATTCTTCTTTTAGTGCCAAGAATGTTGTGCTGTGATGATTAGTATATATGTTTACCTTTTTCATTGGACAACAATTTTCTAGAGTTCAGGGTCAGTATCTCATTCATCTTTATGTGCTTATGCCTTTTGTGTCAGTGCTTAATAGATATCTACATATTCATATATAAGATGTTATTTTTTAAACAAGTTTTATTTATTTAGGCAATCTATATACCCAAAAAGGGGTTCAAACTCACAACCCTGAAATCAAGAGTCACACGTTCTTCTGGGACACATGGGTGGCTCAGTCAGTTAAGAGTCTACTTGATTTCGGCTCAGGTCATGATCTCAGGGTCCTGAGATCAAGCCTCGCATCATGCTCCACACTGAGCATGGAGCCTGCTTAAGATTCTCTCTCTCTCTCTCTCTCTGTCTCTCTCTTTCTCTTTCCCTCTCTCTCTCTTTCAAAAATAATTTTAAAAAGGAGTCACATGCTCTTCTAAATGAGCCAGCCAGACACCCCTAAAATGTTAGATTGTAAACATCTATGTAGTAGACACTCGATACAGATCTATGGGATCAAAAGATGAAAGAAATATTTAATTTAAATGCCTTCGCAAAAATAATGAGTCCTTCGGATGAAGCTTTTATTCCATAATAATTTACACAAATGTGACAACGGTTCACTGTCTCTGTCAATTTGGTTAGTGCCCAGTGGTTTAGCCATACATTAGTGTAGATATTGCTGTGAAGGTAGTTGTGGATGTTATTAACATTTATAGTCGACTTAAAGTAAAACAGATTAGTCTTCACAAAGTGAGTACGCCTCATCCAATCAGTTGAAGACCATAAAGGGAAAAAAAAAAGGCAAGTTTCTTTAAGAAGAAATTCTTCCTCAAGACTTCAACATACAAGCCCAGCTGAATTCCCAGACTGCTGATTCATCTATAGATTTTGAGCTTGAAGACTGCAACATCAATTCTTACCTGCATCTCTAGCCTGCTAGATTATGCTACATATTTTGGACATGCAAAATAAGCCCCCTTAATTGTGTGAGCCAATTGCTTAAAACAAATCTTTCTTTAGGTAGGTAATTGATAATAGATGATAGATAGATGATAGATAGATGATAGATAGATGATAGATGATAGATAGATAGATGATAGATGATAGATAGATGATAGATAGAGATACAGATATTTCTTAATAGTTCAATGGTTCCATTTCTCTGGAGAACTTTAATACAGTGAACAAATTGTAATTATTGATGGCTTAATATTTATCCAGTTTTTAAAATTATCAATTCAACAGGAGGTGTAATTCCTTTATTTTGAATCTTAAATAAGATTTCGGATCTTAAGATTTCTCCATTGGAATTTAAAAAAAAATTTTTTTTGTCAGTGACAGCAAAGTAAAAATGTCAGATTCATAAAATCTGCTATAGCTAAAAAAGGAAAATATATAAAACAAGGTAAATCTTACTACTTAACAACTTTCCTTATGTAGGCATGTTAATGTATAAATCCAAGTCTTGGATGGCTTGGATGGAAGATTAGATGATTTAAAGATATCATATTGAGATAAACTGCTTTCGAAACGTTTTTGGTTGTTATATGGGCAGGGATATTTTTTATGCCATTGTAATGCATTCTTTGGCAGAATACCTATGTGAAAGGAAAAGAATTATTGCTTTTAACAGATGTATGTCCTGTGGAAAAACGCAGAGCAACAGAAGTTGTGATAGGCCGAGTAGTGCCGCCCCCCCCCAAAAGGTGCCCACTTTCTAATCACCACATTCCATTAATAGGTTTACCCTCTATGGTAAAAGATGTTGCAAATGTGATTAAGTTAAGGCTTTTGAGATGTGGAGATTAGCCTGGCCTCAATACAATCACATATGATAAAAAGGAGGAGAACATTTCCATTTATGATCAGAGGGAGATGTAATAAGGAGAGAAAGTTGGACAGATGCAAAAGCACTGTCTTTGAAGATGAAATAAGTTACCCATGAGCCAAGGAATGTGGGTGGCCTCTAGAAGCTGTAGAATAGAGGGAAAAGGTTCTCTTATGAGCCTCCAAAATATAATGTAGTATGTGACATCTTGATTTTAGCCCAGTGAGGATTGTATCAGGCATTTAACATACAGAAATGCAAGGTAATAAATGTATATTGTTTAAGCCACCAAGTCTGTGCTAATTTTATTATAACATTATTAAAAAATGAATGCAGAGGTTTTCAAAGTAATTATGATATGGAGGCATAGACATAAATTTACAAATACAACAGAAAGAAACAGAGGATGGATTTTAACGGTGTCTTTCTCATATTCTACTATACTGCTAGACCAAAGTTGACAACTTATTTGTTCCGGGGTGAACTTCCCTTCCCCTGCTGTTTAAATAAGGTCATCTAGGACATGAAAAGTGTTTGCTCACACCACTGACATCTTACCATCAGCAGGCAATTGCGACCTCACCTTCGATGGTTCAGTTTGTAACTATGCACAGTTGGAACTTCATCTTATTCCCATGAAGCAGATCCTGGTTTAGAGCTGTCACCAAGTTATTTGAGATGTGAGGCATTAATGAAGGAAAGAGAAATTTTGGACTTGAAAATATTATCTTCTTTCCTAGCCTATCACGGGCTGGGATACTTCAGAGTTTCTAGGGAGTTGTTTGGCAATGCTGTTGTCTCCAATGGGCAACAGAAGCAATATCCAAAGTGAAATGAGAGCTTGAGAAGTATCGTGAGTCCATGGAGATGGAGAAGTAGCATGTTGGATTCTAAAAGAATGATGTTGAGGACAATTTTTCAAAACTGTATTAATTTTGTGAAAGTAAGAAGCGATTTCTTGACTGTGAATGTTGAATGAATGACTGACCTAGGAGTTTAGTTTCTCTAAGCTGCTCTGTTCCCTAGATAGAGGCAAAGGAGAAAAAGAAATGTAAATATAAAATAGAGATAATTTCTGTTTTATCACACAGAGTTATTATGAAGACAAAAATAAAGAAAAAATTTGAAATGACATACATATGGAAAAACAAGATTCTATTAAAAATAATAAAGCTACTGAAGAGAAGCAGAGATAAAAGGAATATCTATCTTTTGTACTGATAATTTATACAAATTTTGAAAAGATTAATAGTAACAATAGCTTTAAAACATTTCCCTTTCTAAAGAAACTTTTGGCTCAATCTTTACAAAATTGAGAGTTTGCAAACAACTAATTATCACCATGCTCTATGCATTGTTATTCTTTGATGGTTTTTTTTTTAAGATTTTATTTATTTAGTTGACAGAGATAAAGAAAGCCAGCGAGAGAGGGAACACAAGCAGGGGGAGTGGGAGAGGAAGAAGCAGGCTTCCAGCGGAGGAGCCTGATGTGGGGCTCGATCCCATAACACCGGGATCACACCCTGAGCCGAAGGCAGATGCTTAACGACTGTGCCACCCAGGCGCCCCATTCTTTGATGTTTTTTAATGCCCAAGTGCTTTGAGATCACCATTGGCTGTTAAAATGTGAGAATCATATTTACTTTTAAAATTTGGGGGCACCTGGGTGGCTCAGTCAGTTGAGCACCCAACTTTTGATTTCAGCTCAGGTCACCACCTCAGGGTCATGAGATCAAGCCCCACATTGGCTCTGCTCTCAGCAAGGAGTCTACTTGAGATTCTTTCCCTCTTCCTCTGCCCCTCCTCCCACTCTCTCTCTCTCTAAAAATGAATAAATTAATCTTTAAAATCAATAAATGAATAAATTTTTAATAGCTGCGCTAAAAAGGTAAAGAAAAAAGGTCAAATTAATAGTAATAATATATTTCACTTAGTCTAAAATATCCAAATGGTATTATTTCAACATGTAATTGATATTCAAAATTATTATTAATGCATTTACCTTTTCTTTTTAGTATGTCCATAAAATATGGTGTGCAGACTTTATTTTGTACTAGCCAAATTTCAAGGCCCTAAAAACCATATGTGGTTAGTGGTTACCATATTAGGAAGAAGAATTTTAAGTGTACTACTTTTATCATCCTTGGCTAAAAAAACAAACAAAGAAAAAACTAGTCATTAATCAAGTGCAAAGATCTCTCCATTTGGTTTCTTAGAAAACAATGTGATGTGCTCCTAGCCAGTAGCTCTTGGAACTCTGTAGTGGAGGTAGGGGTGGTTTTGAGTACTCACCTCTTTCCATAACTTTACAGCTTCAACTAGTATCATCCTATTTTTTTCTCAAAGGCTATATTTTTATATCATTTTTTAACGAACTCTCCTTGATAAAATAAATTAATAATAATCTCAAATAACAATGCTTTAAAGTAGTGATCATAAAATAGAAACCATCAACAGAAAAAAATCATGGATATCATAAATTCGGGGCCTGTACAATATTTTTATTATTATTTCTCACATGAACAGCTACATGTGTAACTTCTTTCAGAAAAAAAAAAGGAAAGAAAAAAAAAGAAATGTTAGTTTACACATTCCTTACACGTCCCTCCGTCAATCACCCAGAGACTCCACTAGAACTAGTATCTGTTACTAATTCCCAATATTTCCTTGTGTCACCTATCAAGTTCCTGTAGAAAATAAAATTTTTAATTTGTGCTCTAACATTAGAGGTAGTATCCAAGACCAGATATCCACAATATCTGCTCATATGAAGAAAAAGTCTGTGTTTTTTTCTAGGTACTTGAACAACACTGAATACTATAACTCATCAAGAAATCTCAAAATATATCACAGCTAAACACAAATCCGATCAATAAAAAATTCTGGTAGGTGTGCCAGAAATAATAATTCAGGCACAGGAATATCTCAGAGATACTGTAGATTCGGTTCCAGACTACCACAATGAGGCAAGTCAAATGAATTATTTGGTTTCCCAGTGCGTAGAGAAGTGATGTTTACCCTATACTATAATCTATTAAGTATACAATAACATTGTGTCTAAAAAAGCAATGCACATATTTGAATTTAAAAATACTAACCATTATTTGAGTGTTCAGCAAGCTTTTGAGCAACACTTGCCGCAGTGCTGATGGCTACTGACTGATCAGAGTGGTGGTTGCTGAAGGATGGGGTGGCTGTGGGACTTTTCTTCAACAAGATGACGATGAAGGTTGCTACATCAATTGACTCTTCCTTTCATAAACAATCTCTCCATAGTACACGATGCTGCTTGATAGCACATTACCCACAGTAGAAGTCCTCTCAAACCCTGCCACTACTTTCTGACTAAGTTTTATAATATTCTAAATCCTTTGTTGTCATTTCAACAATCTCCAAAGCATCTTTACCAGGAGTAGATTCCATCTCAAGAAACCACTTTCTTTGCTCATCCATAAGAAGCAACTCCTCATTCAAGTTTTATTATAAGATGGCAGCAATCCAGTCCCATCTTCAGGCTCCACTTCTCACACTATCTCTTGCTATTTCCACCACATCTGTGGTTACTTCCTCCACTGAAGTCTTGAACCTTCAGTTTGTAAAAAATACAATGTCTTCAAAGCATACAGGTATGCCTACGTAGGCCTGTCTATGTGTCAGATTTTAAAGGAACACTAAATAAAATTATATCATTTACCATCTAGTATTACTTGATAAACTGAATTGATAAAATCCAAGAAAAACAGTTGATATTCTAAGGTCATCCCAACAGAAAAGGCCCCTATGTAATTGAGAAGTTCCTAGTCAGCTGATTAGTAAGGGAAACTCACTTCTGGCCAAGAGAGAGTAACAAAGAAAGGATTTGCTCTGTCATCTGAGACACCTAAAAATCAGATCAAAATATAAGAACAGGTGTTTTTTAAAACATCAGACATTGGGCAATGAAGGATAGCAATTCACGAGATATAGGAAACAAATTGGAAAAACACTACAATTGTCCTAAATTCTTGCCTTGAGCACACTGGCTTCATGGCTATGAAACCTGTGCAGTTGCACAGAGTTAAACATTTGGTGCAATGTTTGCTGTCACTGCCTTGAAATCCTTAATAATATTTGAACAAGGGCTTTTGCATTTTCCATTTGCATTGGGCCTACAAATTATGTACCTGGTTCAGGCTTTGAGACTTTCTACATCACGGCGCAAAGTGGGGGATCCCAGCTAGTAGATTCCCTGAGTGGAAAGGTGGAACTGGGAGTGCGAGGAGGCAGAAGCAGCTGGAACTGACAAGGCAGAATACCAGAAAGGAGAGGACTACGCAGATGGAGAACTTCAGAAAACTACAGATGGTGGCCTTTGAGTATTTAGCAGACATGTAACAAAAAGTACAAGAGGCTTGGGAAGAAAAACCTGAAGGGATCAGAGGAAATGGTAATCTGAGACCTGGCTGAGAATAGGGACCATTCTCACTTGCCAAAGTGGAAATCATCTTAATTCATGAGGCACTGGGTTGAATCTTGAGATAAATGCTTCTCTGGTCCAAGCTAACAAAATTTAAAAGCAAATCCCTAAAGGATCAGACTGAGTCCAAGTAACTTCTATGCACATTAGAACGAAGTATAAATTTATCCATAGGAGTACACACACACACACACACACACACACACACACACACAAAATGCAGCATTCAGGAAAATAAACTTCACAGTGTCTGGAATCAAATACAAAGAGGTAAAAAAATTATATGCATAATGAAAAGAACAATCTGTGATTTGAAATTTACATAGAATTGATATATATACTATAATTACTAGATAAGAAAATTAAATTTCAGATATTTAACCAATTAGAGGAAAGAATGAACATATTTAGAGAGACATGGAAGATAAGAAAGGCACAAATCAAGCTTTAAGTGCTGAAAACGGCAATGCTCAAAATAAAAACTATATTGGATGGGATTTTCTCCCAATTGGACATTGCAGGGGAAGATAAGTAAATTTGAAGACGTAGACAAACTCTCTAAAACAAAACACTGGAATAAAAAATAATAGTAATATAAACTCAGAGATGTCTGGGGTGCCTGGAGTCTACTTACCAAAAACGAGAGAGAGAGAGGGAGAGACAGAGAGAGATGGCTGACAACTTACTTCTTGGGATCAAATTCATAATGTAATTAGAGTCACCAAAGGAAGGGAAGACTAGAAGAAAAAATTAAAAATCTCAGTTATGTTTTACACTGCAAATTAAAGCTCTTACAGGGATATAATATACATTAGTTCTGCTGACAACTCTTGGCCAGATCTTGTCATATGGTCTCTCAAGAAGACCAGTTAGTTTATGGTGTTTCCTAAAGATGGCCAATATTTAGTGAAGAAAACAATGACTACTGGGGCGCCTGGGTGGCTCAGTTGTTAAGCGTCTGCCTTCGGCTAGGGTCATGATCCCAGCATTCTGGGACCGAGTCCCACATCAGGATCCCTGCTCAGCGGAAAGCCTGCTTCTCCCTCTCCCACTCCCCCTGCTTGTGTTCCCTCTCTTGCTGCCTCTCTGTCTGTTAAATAAATAAATAAAATCTTAAAAAAAAAAAAAAAACAACACCAATGACTACCACACTTGCGATCTTTGTCATAATGTATATAAGTCCAAATCAGATTTTCCTAGTTCGTTGTTTAGGGAGTTAGAGTAACACTAGCTGATACAACAAAGAAAGTCTACAATTTGGTAGCTTAACATGATCGGAACTCTTTTTTATAACAAAAATTCTACTGTCTGTTGCTTTCATGGAACTGTTTTCTTACAATTAAAAATTCAGGATTTAGGCTATTTTCTTCTGCATTTTCCTAAGACTTCAGATCAGTCTTTAGCCAGGCTTAAAGAAAAAGAGAGAATGGAAAAGGCATTCAGGCTTCCTGATTCATTTGGCCTGGAAATAACACAAAACATTTCCAATCACATTCTACTGGGCATGGGCCCAACTTACTGCAAGGGGATCAGGAAATGTACTGTTCACATGGCAAGTTTATTGCATTCTTACACTTCTTTTAAGTAGGCTGCATGCCCAGCATGGAGCCCAATGTGGGGCTTGAACTCATGACCCTGAGATCAATACATGAGCTGAGATCAAGAGTCAGATGCTCAACTCACTGAGCCACCCAGGTAGCCCCAGATTCATACATTTTTTTGTTAGACAGCTGTATTTTTTTTTAAATCAGCAACAGAAGGAATAATTTCTCAAAAGACACTGGGATACCAGAGTGCACTTCCAACTTAGAGGAAAGACTGAACAACCACAGCACAGGAAGTTCAGGGCTGGAGCCAGAGCACCTTAGTAACTCCCCTCCTATTGCTATTTCTCTTTTCTGTATTTATTTCCTTAGCGCCTTTCTCCTGCTCTGACTTCAGACCATCAGTTCTACGTGGTGAAGAAAGTGGTCTCACAGACTCCAAGTTTCACGGTTGATAGCTAGCTCCTCACAACAGAGAAGGAATGGCTTGTGCTTGTTCATATTTCAAATTACAGAAGTCTTGGGGAAGGGCTTTAATTGGTCCATGAGGGTCAGGTACTTCTGGATCACACTACTTGACCAAAAAAAAAAAAAAAAAAAAAAAAAAAAAAAAAAAGAAAAAAAAAACAAGGCATATAAGTATATAAGAGCTTCCTTACAGACTCTAGTTTTAATGTAGTGCTTAAAAAGATGTTTCTAGAAGAAAGAAAAATGTTCATGTTCAGAGTGAACAATAGCGAACAGTCACTTTGCTATGATCTTTTCTCTTCTTCTAAAGGATTTCTCCCACTGAGATATTCCTGATCTTTCCCGGGCCTCCACCACCAAGCATTCCCTGCTATGCAGTTCCATAGCTGAAAGTGATTTTGCCAAGCTCTGTATCCCAATTTCCTCCTTCCCCTTTGTCATTGGGGATGGCATAGCCACTCCTTACCAGAGGGATGTGAGTCTATTGGGCATGAACATTCCAGCTTCCTGATGTTTTGGTGGAGACTCTATTTATATCTAAGTCATCTGTTACCTCCTTTCCCTTAGTTTCAGAAACTGAGGCACGTCTCATTCAATGTGAAGTTTAGTATCTCCATCTCTACTCTGCCTCCTACAACCTCTCATCACCTCCAGGACCATTTATTCTATTGTTAGGCCATTTCTTATATTTTCAGATCCTGTTTCTCTTTACATCCTTTTTGACACATTTTTATCCATGTTACATGTCCATTCCCTATCTAGAAAATGGCACTGTTATCTATAATAATTATGGATGCCCAACTGGGCTGCACTTGGACTCAGCTGGAGATTACTCCTACCACCACAGCTTCTGAATTAACTGTAAGGGGTGTGACGTGTGTATCAGGATTCTTCAGAGTTGTTTCCAGATATGCTAATACGCGAAAGTTTGAGAACTACTGATCTACATAATTTCTTAGCCAGAACCTGATTCTGATCCTTTAGTCTCTAGTGATACCAATTGCATGCAATCAACAACAAAAAAGCCTTGTTAATCTCATTTTTTGACTATCTAGCAAATTCATTCCCTCTATATACAAACGACCACCTCTTTATTTGAGGAAATCCTTTTTTCTCGGGATTATTTAATTAACAAAATTAATCTTACTAACCTTGATCTGCGTGTTGGTCAGTAGACACCGCAAATTGTCATGAGTACTCTTTAATATCACAAAGCGGATATTTCACACCAGCTCAAAACACATGTGGAAATTCACGACTGTGTTTGGCATGGAGTCCAAATTATTTATTGGAGACATAACACTATACTTAATCTGGTACCAGCCTAATTCTCCAGGTCCACTCTTCCTGTAGCCCAGGCTTCACAACAAAGGCCTATTCCCTGACTAGTATAAACCTTCTTGGATTTCACCACTTAGCTAAAACATCAACTCATCTATCCAACTTTTTTTGCTTTTCACCTTTTCAACTCCCCCAACTGCATATTCCAACTTGAGTTGAGTTTTTATCTTCTGCTTTCGTGCCATAAAAGAACTTTTTGCCAATTTGCATAAGATCTTTCTGCTTTGTTGCATTATTTGCATATAGGTTTATTTTCATTCTATAGATAGTAAGGCCCTTAAAACCAGGGACCATGCATTATTCATCTTTGTATCATGTTTGTGTCCACCAAAATGGTCATAACTGGATGAATAGACACTATCCCTTTCAAAATATTAATTCAGTTCAACAAGAGAAAATATAATGGTGGAAAGTAATGGGTTTCTAATGATGAAATTTGAGATAAGATGAAATGTTTCATGAATAGTATCCACCAATTAGATGGTAGACTGGCCATATCCAAGCATATGTAGACCTACACTTCCTTCACTAAGGAAGTGTAGTCTTTATAACCTTGAAGGGTTTCTCCACATATCTGATCTCAAACAGTGGTCCTCAAAATGTTTTCCTGACACTAGCAGCACTATTG
This sequence comes from Ailuropoda melanoleuca, assembly GCF_002007445.2. Taxonomy (NCBI): domain Eukaryota; kingdom Metazoa; phylum Chordata; class Mammalia; order Carnivora; family Ursidae; genus Ailuropoda; species Ailuropoda melanoleuca. Next base: position 21,180,625 of record NC_048218.1, read on the forward strand.
CCACCTGGGATTTGGTTAGAAATACAAATTCCTAGGCCTCCCTTTGAGTCCTAATTAACCAGAAACTCAGGGGAAGGAAGCAACAATCCATGTTTCAAGTAGTCCTTCAGATATTTCTTTTTTTTTTTTTTAAAGATTTTATTTATTTATTTGACAGAGATAGAGACAGCCAGCGAGAGAGGGAACACAAGCAGGGGGAGTGGGAGAGGAAGAAGCAGGTTCACAGCGGAGGAGCCTGATGTGGGGCCCGATCCCATAACGCCGGGATCACGCCCTGAGCCGAAGGCAGACGCTTAACCGCCGTGCCACCCAGGCACCCAATATTTCTGATGTCCCAAAATTTGAGAACAACCGTAAAGGTCAGGGAAAGAGCTGATATTTGCTACCTGACTAACTTTTCCCCTTTACATCACATGGTGACTGCAAGAGCCAGCTCTGAACGGGAATTATAGCCAACATGCATCATCTCGGCAGCATGAGGAAGTGGCTTAATCTTTTAAACCTAAGTTTCCTTATTTACATAATGGGGTAAAATATTGCCTACCTCTGGAGTTGCTGTGAATATTAAATAAATTAATCAATAGAAAATGCCTAATACAATTCATGGAGAAAGTGCTTAGTACAATGCCTGCTGAAAAAATTTAGGTGTTTTGTTTTGTTTTGTTTTCTTTGATACTGTGCTATCTCTACTGTTATTGTTACACAGCTCTGTTTAATATCACTACTTCCGTTACTGTTAGTTTTGCAATAAAACTAAGAAGTAGCTACGAGGTGTTGTATTTATTCTCATATTAGGTAGATGGAAACAGGCCAGAAGGGGTAGATTAATAGGATCATAGGGATTACAAAGTTTTCACAGTAAATATTACTACTTAACTTACATTTCAAGAGAATAAAAATGCTTAGAGAAATGATTAGTACCTAAATGAGAAGGAATTTCAGTCATTTGATGAAAGCTATAGATACTATTAAATACTGCAAGGATAGTATCTTTTTTGGAGAGTAGTAACTCAATAGGTCAAACTGGACGCATGGTTAAAAGATGAAAATAAATATACAGTCTTTATGGGCCTATTGATATTTTTCTTTTGAGATTTATATGTAATTATGAATGTCAACTCAAATGCAAGTGTGTAAAAGAAATGATGTATTTTTCCCAAGTATTCAACTTATTTTCCATTTTGAGTGCCTATATTGCTGGGGTTGAAGACTTTAAGTCACTCCATCTGGAGTTCTTACTCAGTGCCCAGATGTTGTTCTGATATTTAACCTTTGAAATAATCTCCCAACATGAGAATCCTGAGATTTTCTTCATCCCTACTGGTCTTCAGTTAGGGATCCATTTCAGTTGTCTTTGAAACATTCTCCATTCCTACCTGTTGACTTTGTTCAGGCTCTATTGTTTTTGCTGCTATTATCACACCAATACTAAAGTCATGGGCATCTTCTTTGGCTTCTTTGTCACCTGGGGATGGAAATCCTTGGAAGGTTATCTGTGACCCTTATCTGCTTAATGCTGAAAACGTCCATTCCCCAATATAAATAAAAATAGTCCAAATACTTTGTGTGATAGAGAGTGAGCTACTGAGAGGACAAAAAATTATATTTATCACACACAAAAAAACCAACCACATTTATAAACATAGCATATTTTCTGTGATATCACAAGGCTTAAGTCATACATCCTTTTAAATTCACCTTCAGTCTGCAGTCACCTAAGCCTATTAGCTTTCCCTCACAAAACAAATGAATAAGTAAGCATTCAGCTGATAAACTAATTCAATTCACTGAAACATGAGACACACACAATTCTAATATCTATAATGTGTTTGGCAAAAATGAGAAAAGTTTGTATGTACCAGCACAGACATTCAAATTTTTACCCTGGAAGAAGATGAGGAGAAACATATGGTACTCAGATGTTAGTGATTACATCTCAAGAAGTATAGGAAAAAAAATCATTAAACACTCCTAAAACGTGGAAAAAGGGAGAATATTAATAATGGTTCATACACTAGTAGGGGGTTAGAGGGAAAAACAGGCTTAACAAGAAAATGTGAGTTCAAATTGATAAAGTTATTTCAAATGGCAGAAAGAAGTTCAAAATGCCAGCAAGCCCAAGTCTAAACTGTTGGGAAGAACTGACTTGTAATATGATAATTGGCAGTGGGTCCCTGCACACTCATTAAACAAAAACACACCCACATATACACACACTCATGCACACATCCTTTACTTTTGATATATGATTGTAATAACCTTTAGGCCATAGAGTGTAGGTTTATTTATTGCAGCAAATAATTCATACATTTGTTTCAAATTTGTCTTTAATAATTAAATTGATATTTTCACCATTTAAGTAAATGAAGTGGTAGTTTATCAGACTGAATGAGCTAACTTCATGATTTGAAACTCACATATCTAATCCCAGTGTTGAGCTAACCCATAAGATTGCTACTGACCCAGAAAGAAAACAAAAATATTCACAACAGGTGCTTAATGAGTATTTATTTTTAAAGAAATGAATAAATTTTAAAACAGTGAGGGAGGGAGAAAGGGAGAGAAGGAGGAAACTAGACATAAAGAAAAGGAGAGGAGAGAATGGAGAGACGGAGGGAAAGGAGAAAGAAAGGAATGAAAATGAAGAATTTTCAGAAGCTCCAGTGAGATAAACATTCAAAACTCCTCCTTGATACTATTCTATTATGATTAGTTATGTCTTCCTTCAATTAACATATCCTTGTACTATGGTATCAGCCAATTTTTCATTGACAATTTCATTTCACAATTTTTCACAAGAATCCTATTTATTTCAATAGTACCATATTCTTTCATTTCGTTTAACCCCAGAAGCCACTTCTAGAAACTCACTTCTCTTTGACACAGATTTCAATAACTACTCGTGAACTATTGATACATTCCTCTAAAGCATCCATGTTTCTTTTCAATGTTTGCTTCTACCACCATATTTAGATTGTTACATTCAACACTTTAATTATTTGCAGGCGCAAGACTCCCTATAGACCTCCCTACCCAAAAGGCACTTAAAAACGACCACGTTAATTTCCCTCAATGCTATTAGCTTGTTACTTCTTTCAGCAGTTTCTCTATTTTCTGCAATAGCATATCCAAAAGTACACCTTTGGAGTATTCACAATCTGTTCTTCAACTTCATGTCCAAACCAATCTCCCACAATTCCTAGACGTAAAAAAATCCACCTCTATGTGGGTTGGCCCCTAAATACTACTTTCGTATTCCTTCTTTGCCATCTTTGTTTCTGGGGTTCCCTAATGGGAATATTTTGGGAGCCTTTTCTATCACTTTCACTTTATGAATATTACTCCTTATCCAAAGCTCATCAGCCCTCACTACTACTGCAGACTTTCTGAGTCAGCACAGTGCATGTTACGCTCCAGCTCAGCTACATCCTGACCATAGCCACTGTCAGCACACCCAACCAGCACATGCCTTGTGGTGTTCAGTGTCTCTAGGTAACATTTCCCAAAGGATTGCAATCACCTCCTTGATGTAGGTAACAGTAGCTAACAGTTTTGACAAACAGGCATTATGGCATAGTGGTTAAGAGCATGATGGATACTTAAACCAGACCAAAGTACATACGTTTTGGCATCAGCATTTACTCTCTTGAATAAATTACCTAGCAACTCTGGGTCTCAGTTTTTTGGTTTTGGGTTTTTTTTTTTTTTTTATGTCGAAAGGAGATAATTACCATATTGACCTGATAGTTATATTGTAAAGAGTAAATGAGTTGACATATGTAAGGTTCTTTGAACAATACTGAGGCACGATAAATGGTATTTCTAATTTGGCTATAATACTAATGAGCATTATTATTAGCATTTGAAAATAACCAATGTTTTCTGAGAAATTGGACATGATATTTACAATTTACATATATTATGGCATTTCATACTCATAACCCCATTTTATAGAAAGACAAATGGAGCTCAGGAATGTGCATAACATTTTCGAGGACTTGCAGTTGTTAAGGCTAAACTCTAAACTCATCTCTGTCTCACTCTCAAAATCTTTAATAATCCCACACTTTGCAGACTTGGCATCAGTTCGTAATAAATGGTTCCGATTTTTTTGTTGTTGACTTTATCATCTTGTGAAAAATAATAGTTAATATAGCAAAAGACACATTTTAAGGCTCTTCTTAATCATTTGATTCCATAACCCAACAATTAACTCAGTCTAATCTTTTACTTCTCTTTTCCATACTAATAATTTCTGTGACTTTCCACAGTATTGCTTCTAGTTGTTTCCAGTCTTTAAAGATTTGTGATACTCATGTCTACGTTTTAGTCTCGCTATATGTTGAATTGATATTTCTAAAGCAAGATTAAAAGATAACACAGTGTATTAAAATAGTTGGATTACAAGGCAACATAAAATTAATGCATGACTAACAACAATTTAGTTTATAGAAAAAATAATCAAGAGCTTGTCTGTTAAAAATATTGCCAGGTACTAGAATATGTGTTCTGTGAACAAAGAAGGGTAAAGAGTAAAATGTTCTCCTGAGCATATTGCCATATGTGCATTAGGTATGACTTTTTCCTATGAAGGTATCCATGTGTTTGTGTAAATCCAATGTGAAAACAGGTCTATAAAATGTATCAATCTATGTTGTCCGACTATTATGTAGCTTCAGAGCTCTATCTACAAATATAGCCAGACTACCTCAAGAAATCAGACCATGTAATATATAAAGTGAAAAAACACAATATATAATTTGAAAAAATTTAAGATACTTAACATCTGTTAAACCTTTGAAATAACATTTACCTTAACTATTAGTATCCAAACTCTACTCCAAAAAGAGATTTCACTAAACAAAGTTCGAATATTATGAAACAGATATTTAAGAGAACTAAATTTTCAGCAGTCACTCAACGTATTTTTATTCATTGTCACGAAGAAATATTAGATGTTTTATATACAGTTTTGCCCTCCTTTATCATGCCTTGGACCCTTGAACCACTTCAAACATTTCTTAAGCAACAGTATTTTTAGCTGAATATTTCATTAAAATCTTTCTGTCAATCACAATCCTTCAGTTCTTTCAAACAATCTAACTCCAATCTTAACTGGTTCTCCATATCCTGCTTGTTCTTTTAATTTTCAAATTAATGAAAAACAACATAAAAACAAACACATTTTACTGCACAATTTACAAATACCTAATCTTTTATTTAAGAGTTATATTAACTGTTTTATTCACTCATCATGCATTAGTTTTCTTATCCCTTTAACAAGATTTTTAACTTTTCTGAGAAAATATTTATGATGACTTTTTCCCTAAAAGTAGGAACTACAGAGTAGGTTTCTCAATGACTTTTTTATTTGATTAGGATAAGAATTCCACTATTTTCCTTTCAATCATATAATATCAAATTGGCAATACTTAAAGAGAATGTATCTGACTTGAAATTTATTTCCAAACTAAAATGTGCAAGAGTTACAAAATAGGGTTTTTAGCACTTAAACTGTAATCTGAATGCAATTGGAATCTAAAGCATTTGTATTTCAAGTAGTGATTTCTAAAAGAATTGTTAATCATAATAATACTTAGTTTATAAGATGTCAACTGTGTTTTGTAATCAACTTTATCTTCTGGTTATGGGTCTCATCTATTCACTATATTTTTCCTGTTGTATATTGCTGATGCTCTGGCATCTGGGCCCGGCCTCTGACCCAGAGGGCGACTGTCCATCTCTGGGTTAGCTATCCCCTACAAATGATAAACAATTTTCTAGGAGTGTGCCATTCACATGCAAAGTAATCCAGAGCCCATAATCCCCCTACCCCTACCTACATTCTCCATCTGGCTCTTATACTTTAGGTTAATATTCCCTGTCCTAATCACCCCAGGACCAGTAACGAGACAAATCAAGACAGCCCTTGCACCCCACAGACTGCAACTACTCAAACTAGCCAATCCCGAACCTGCTTATCCTACCTCACCCATTCTTTCTCATGGAAACCACGACAAAGGACCAAGTTATCCTTCCATTCCTTCTGCCTCCTAACTGATGATCCTGGTGCTTCTCCATGGGCATGACATGCCTCCCCCACCCCGATAATTTTGGGAAATGTGGTTAACAAATTATCTTTTTAGTGACAAATCTCTCCTGGTCCATTGTCCTCACCAAACCTGAAAAGAAAAACACCTGAATTTTATAATAATTGGCACACTGAACCGAGTAGTTTAACCTTAGATTGCTCTCGGCTCAGACAGACTGAGATTTAGATGGTTTATGGATGTAGGTTTCTCTTTTGGATTGGGTTGTGTTTTTACATTTTGAATGAGAACTAGAATGGTAATTCCCTTTTCTGATGGCTAGAGCCTAGCATAGTGTAGACTATATGGTGCTATATGAAAACAATGTATAAGTTATAAAATGCCATAAAATATAAATTATTACTACATCAAATAAGAAAATACCAACAAACATTTTACTGGACAGGTAATATCCCATCATCTGAGATATTGTATATAAATAAGGAATCACTATTATAAAATGATGTGGGAAACAAAGGCAGAAGAAAAATTACTAAATTTCCTTACTACCTATAGCCCGTTGACAAGTCCTTGAAACAGGCAGCATGACATTCCTCTAGGGACTCAACTGTCTTGATGTTGGTATTTTGCTAAGGGCAAAAGGCAACTTTAGCCCAACCCCCAGGATCCTGTAAGTCTGCTTTAACATATAAAAATTCCTCTAGAAATTTCCTTTATCTCTAAACCCCCCAAGACACATGTTGGCAATCATCCCCCAAGCATAATGCCCATCGATATATATCTGATGGGTCTCATGACTAAGGTTTTATCAGATGGTAATAAATGACCTTTTCCCAATAAGAGCTACCCCCTAAGGGTCCTGGAAACCTTGCTTCCAAAATTCCTTAGAGACTTAGGCCATCTCTAACTCCCTCCCAACTTGAAAGCATATAATGGGCCACTTCTCATGAACCCAGTGCAGCTCTTTCTGCCCATGGGTCCTGTCCCTGTGCTTTAATAAAACCACCTTTTTGCACCAAAGACATCTCAAGAATTCTTTCTTGGCCTTCAGCTTCAAACCTTAACATCTTTCCTACATCATAAAATACATAAATGTAGGTCATGTTTTCAGTTTTAATTATTTGTAGTCACCCGTGCTTATTAAAACTATTATATACAAGTAAATAAAACTTCATTTTAAAATTTTTCATGAAATTGATCACTTGACCTTCTGGTAGTATATGAATAATTTACTGTGTATACATAATCACAATATTTATTAAAATCTAATGGCTTGACTTAAGCTAATATAGGATCACACCTCGTCTAGAATCAAAGAAAGGGCCTGGATGAATAAAAACACTTAACCTCATTTATGAACATGCATTTCTCATTTTTTTCAGTCCCGTAATAGTTAGTATTATAGATTATATATAATGTGTCACAGCATTACATATTCCTTCCCTCATATGTCTTTACTTGTAAACATTTAAAACCTATAAAATGAATACATACCTATCATTCACCTACCTAAATCCATTAATTTTTAATTTTTTGCAATATTTAGCTTCTTCTACCTAAATGCACATACACAAGCACACACATAATGTTTACACACACACAATAACTCACATGCTGAAATATTAAAAAGCAACCTATACAATTTACAACTGAATATTCTGTATCTACTATGAAATGAAACCCATATTTTCTTCTTCTTTTAAGATACTCGTATTTTTAAAGCGTTCAGGCCAGATGCCTTATATGTAGAAATAAGTAGACCACGCAAATGAGAATGAACATTATTATTCAGAGCTTGCTGTACAAGGAAGTCAATCACCATCATTTGTGTTTTGGCACATTCAAAGGCAGGCAGATGAGTGGGGAAGCATTATAGTGGAAAAAAGAGAAGGCTTGCAGTATGCCCTGATTGGTGGCATTTACCTGGGGAAGCTGTTAGCTGGGCTAACTGGAAATGAGGTATCATGTGTGATTCGTTAAAGGTACATATTTGGCTTTTACCTGTTAACCTTGAGTTAAAAGTGGGAGCGAAAATTAGGGAAGCTGTCAATTGTTAATCAAGTCCTGGCCATTTGGGGACAATTTTTACAGGGGTTACTGTTTGACTTTCAGATTGGTTGCTAAAGAAATGTTCTGATATACAAGTCTTGTAGAGAGAAGGTAGGTTGACTTCCTGGACTGGTTTCTATAGATAATGGGTTGACTTCCTGGACATGTTGTTCCAGATTGTAGGTCAAAATTCTATTTTTATGCATGATCTAGACATTGCCTAGTTATATATTCTAGACATTGCCCATTTATATATTCAGTCTCTTGTATGAAATATCACACAATCTGGATATGTGTAATCTGTCCTCATGATTACAACTACATTGAACTTTATTGCAGATAGCATTACTGTGAGGTATATTTTTGTTGTATAACATATGTAGGTGGTTATATAAAGTCTGTGTGTCCCAATATTTGTTTGTTAAGTTCAGTCACTTGGATAAGATGTTCACCAGATTTCTCCATTGTAAAAGAATTTTTTTCTCTTTGCAATCAATAAGTAATTTGTAAGGTGATACTTTGAGATATTGTAAATATCTTATAAATATCCCATTCCCCAATAGTGTGTTATCCCATCTTGAGCTCCATTGATGATTATCACATTGATGGTGACAAGGTATCTTCTATCACTCTTTCTCTGCATATTAGCTTTCATTGCTTTGTTACTAAGAGCTTTCTCTTTATCCTCCTCCCTTCTTTGTTAAAATATCATTATGGATCCATGGAAACTTTTGTTATTCAAATTTTTAAAATCCATTAACATCAATCATTTTCTTATGTCTTTCCTTCTGTGCTTTTTTTTATCTTAAAATACACAATCTGTCCTAAATTTGTCCCATAAAAACACCTTTAAACCAGATTCTTGCCCTTTTCATACATTCACATTAGAATTTAAGTACTCCCTTGCTTTCTGGAACAACATATTACATGCCCATCTTCTACTTTGCCTCACCTAAATATGGAGGAACCAGTCATTTCTCCAAGGAACATTGGTGTCTGTTATTGAAACATATTTTTATTTTGTTTTTAATGCAAAGAAAACTGACAAAACATTTTCTGCCTTGCTGGGAATATTTGTAAAGAAAAAGCATATTAAAGAATTAATAATCTTAACATTAAAAATTCTGCAGTAACCACATAATTAGTGTCAATATCATATATATCTCTAAATCACTTAACAATTTTCTAAGCAGTCACTGGTTTATTGAACCATATTGATCTCTGTTCCTTTCTTTGCATATGTAAATACACATGAGTGTTCATGGACTAAATTGATAAAATAATTAAGACTTGCAAGAGACAAAATTATGTTAAATCAGATGTTTTCCTGACAGAGACTTCCCTTTTATAATATAGTAGTAAGTAAAAATGACACTATCATTTTTTTTCATATTTCTGGGTATGAGGGGAAAAATGCAGGAGAAGGAAAAATATTTATGTAATTTTTAAACTACTGTAGGCAGAGAAAATATTTGCTAGTACTTATGAAAATTTTTGGACTAAATAAGTAAAAAAAAAAAGGAATTCCTCACACCTAGCAAAAATCAGAAAATAATTACATTTAATTATTTGATTACTCTGAATGAGAATGATGCAGGAAGACCTCAATAATATTTTTTTTTGGTATTCTAACTGATGCATGATAAATGAGATATAATTTAAATAATATATACCATTTAATAGGCTTGTAAAAGAAAAGAAAACAGCATGATTTACAGGCAATTTTAGAAATCAATTAAAATTTGAACAAGTCATTAAAATAATTTTTCAATTTAAATGTGATCTTTCTCTTTTATGTCAAGCAGATCACATTTCCAGCATATTGAACTATCAATAACTCATGTTATATTTTTCCTAAACCCAGAAAAAAGAATTCTGTTTAAGCAATAAATTAGTGGGTTGCTATGAAATGATGTTATTTCAATTTTCATTTAGATTGAAGCAATTGACTTTTCATTTATATTAAAAATAATAATTTATTATGAGAGTTCTTTACATTATTTCCAAGCTTTTTCTTCCCTTTTAAAGGAGGACTCTTAAAAATATTGAAAATATTGAGGCCATTCAAACATAAGATTTGACTCTATAAATTACATGCATGCATTTGTTTTACATTTTTTATATCAACTCTGAGCTCATTAGAAAATTTACTGCAAGTGTTGTATATATTAAAATATAAAAACAAATAATATAGGTGATCTTCAAATTGGTTGAAGAAGAGAAAATAAGAAAAGTAGAAATTCCATCCAGCCCTGTTTGATATCCATATGGCACATGTTTATTGATTTAATAAACTTCCACTTAGCATATACTGAAAAAGGATTAGAAAGAACATGGAGGGATACCTGGTGGCTCAGTTGGTTGGGCAACCCACTCTTGATTTTGGCTTAGGTCATCTCAGCATCACAGGATGGAGCCCTCAGTCGGGCTATACACTCAGCTTGGAGTGGGCTCTGCCCCTATCCTACTCGCACACCTGTGTTTTTTGCTAAATAAATAAATAGATACATAAATACATAAAATCTTTAAAAAAAAACATGAAGTTCATGAATGATAGTAATCAGAAGAATGAAAATGCATATTTACTATATGCCTGACACTATTGTGTTTGACTACCTAATCAATCTTCCTGACCTCCACACAGGGAGATACCACTACTGGCACCATTTTATGGAGGGGAAGATAAAGTTCAGGTAAACTGAATAATTCTTCTGCAGTTACTTAATCTTGGCTGGTGAAGCTGAGGCCCTAAATCAGACAGTGTTACTCCATCATCTCTTGTCCTAAATCTTGATATAATAGCTTTGAAAATAGCTTAAGAACAATATTAATAAAAAGGAAAATACATGCAAGATATAATATTAAAATGTCTACACATTTTAACAAAATATTTTGTTTGAAACTTAATAAAGAATGATGAGATAAGCACACTTATTTTTATTTTGCCATTTTTACATAATAAAACTAACTTTCTTTAAAGTTAGGCCACTTGCCAAAAAAATCCAGAAAGTATTGGTACTGGGACCAGATCCCAATCTTCTCAAATTAAATTCAGTTTTATTTTTGTAAGAACATAAAGCTTGTTAATGAAAATTATCAGGATTGTGACCGGTAAAATAAGGAAAGAGAGCAAATAATAATAATAATGAACTCATATATAATACCTACAGTGTGCTATACACTTCCCTAAGTGTTCTATATTTCAGTGTGTTTAACCCACAGAACAACCATGTGAGATAAGTTTTTATTATTAACCCCACTTCTGAGATGAAGAAACGAAGAACCAAAGAGAATAAATAAATTTCTCAAGGTCACAAAACTAATAACAAGTAAGCTCATCCAGTTTGGGTCCAGAGTTCTTGCCTCCAAGTACAAGGAAATGCCAACTGTCAGTTTGTGACTGGGAGAACTATTGGTGGAAATAGACAAGGCAGAGAAAGCAAACGCTGTCTCAGTTTTTCCCCTTAAGAAATGAAGGCGACTAAACGTTTTACACATGCTATGCTTGAGTAACCAAAAGGTATGTTATCCAAATAGAAATCACATCAGAAGAAAAATAATATATAAGACTAAATCTTAGCACAAGAATCAGAGTAGATATTTGTAATTCATTTACTAGAGGGGATACTTAAACTGAGAAAGTGGAAATAATAATACTATTAACAAAAATAATTGTTATTGAAATGTTATTGGAAATAATAATACTATTAACAAAAATAATTATTATTGAAAATGAAAATAATTGTTATTGAAAATAATACTATTAACAAAAATAATTGTTATTGAAAATGAAAAGTAATTCATTCCTTACATATTTATTTTGTTGTTTACAGCTAGAATTCTTGTCACATATAATCTTATTTAGTTTCATATACCATTTAATTTAATCTCAGAAATAAAGCTACATATGGAACAGAGAAGAATGCCAGGACAACTCAGGAAACAGTCAGTCAGGAATAAGAAATGGTTGTAGAGATGAGAAATTATCCAAATATAAACCAGATTTCAAGCATTTGAGTAATGAGTGGATGATGAGCTAGTGAAATTGACAAGTTGTCTACATTTTCAAGAGGTCTGCAGAGAAAGGAAAGAAAAAGATTGAGAGATTAATAAGAGGTGGTCAGAACTGAGAAAATAATAACTCTTGGGGTAGAACATACTGGAACATATTTGGAAGCAGGGAGAAAGAACTAATGAAGAAAGATAAATTAAAGCATGTAAGTGGGGAAGAGATGGTAAAGTGTTCCTTGAGACATGAGTGAATGAGATCAGAACACCCCATCTTCCCTTCCCATTAGAGATTATGCAAACTGGTAGAAAAAGGAAGGTTCAGTAGGAAATATGGGGTAGGAATCTAAAAGTTTTTTGAGTTGTCTGATTTCAGAAAGCTAGCTGATAAATTAATGTATTGAGAATATGGAATGAGGAAGGAGAGGAGAGTATTGAGAAGAAAAAATGGCGTAGACATGTAAGGAAGTGTATTACAATGTCAAGAAGACAATTTTTCAGTAAAGATTGTGGCATCTATTGGTCAGCTTTCTGTCTAAAGCACTTTTAGTAAGAATATAGTTTTTAATCAGTTCAATCTTTTAAAATTAAAAAGAAGGGTGATACTTCACTGCAGTAATAAAATTATTAGTTATTCCTTTAATTGTTGTGCTAAGTAGGCAGCCAATGGTAAAATCTAAGAAAGACTGAATAGATTCTCGAATGGGCCAGTAAAGGATTTCTGTCATCATAAAATGTTAAATGGAAAGAGATTTTTAATAATAATTACTATAATCTGAACTGGAGCTCAGAGAAGGCAATAAAGTCAATCACTAAATCATTGATCATCAATTAATATTGCAGTGACCTTGAGGACCTCACTGTTACTCTATCTCATACTGAAAGTTATATGTGTAACAAATTAACTTTCAAAACTTATTTTTGTGATTATTTAAGCTTTATTTATTTCCATCTTCAATTTGTGAAGCTACTTTCCAACTGTTTGAGTGGCCAAAATATGCTGCATAGCTCTTGTGGGAAAAAAATACAAAAATCATTTTAAAAAGAGAAAAAATAATAACTGAATTTTGTTGCTTGTAATACCTAATTTCTTTATAAATTGTGGATTCCACAAAAGCACTAGGAAAATGTAAGCCTGAGATTTTCAAGTTTACAAATGACTCTAGACTAACTGTAGTGCTTTAGCAAAACATACGTTTACTGAATCGCCTAAGGAATTCTAAGAATATCTAGATACAAATTATGTACAAGAATTAGAGGGAGGAGATGAAGGGAACAGCATCTAATGTGTTTGTGCCAAAATCACAGAGGATATAGTGTCCTTGTGCAATAATGATTATTTTCATTATTGCTTCAGTGTAGAATTATCCTACATACTGAATAAACATCAAGTATACATGAGAATTCTTTATCAAAATGATAGCTGAAAAAGTAAGGCAACAAACAGAAACCAAATGAAAATTGGTTTTCATTTATAACCAAAATGAAAATTCATTCCCTAAATATATTATTACCTACAAAAGCAAAGTTCACAGTGGTCAATTAAGATAAAACATACCATTTTTATACAGTTTCTTATGCCTGCTATAACAAATTATCACAAACTTCATGGCTTAATACCATACATATTTACCCTCTTACAGTTCTAGAGGCCAAAAGTCCAAAATCAGTTTCACTTGACTGAAACCAAGATGTTCACTGGACCACTCTCTCTTTGGGGGCACTAAAAGAGAATTTGTTTCCTCACCTTTTTCCAGCTTTAGAGTTGTATTCCTTGACTCATGGACGTTTCTTTCATCTTCAAAGTCAGTGTCAAATCTTTTTCTCTCTCTGACTCTTGTTTCTCTTTGTTTCCTTCACATGGCTTTCCTCTTCTATAGTCTGTGGCAAATGTTTCCTTTGTAAGGATGCGTGTGATGACATTTAGGGCCCATTTTTTAGAATTTTTTTAGAAATTCAGACTAATCTACTCATCTCAAGATCCGAACTTAATTTCACTTGCAAAGTTCCTTTTGCCATATAAGGTAACATTCACAGGTTCCATGGATTAGGATGTGGACACCTTTTGGGGGTCCGTCATTCATCCTACCACAGCATGTGAGGCACACAATAATCTATCTTGTGATATCTACTGTGTTTTTCTCTTTATCTGGTGTATTAAAGGGAAATTGTGAGGAAAACATTTAATAGTTGAGAACATACTGAAAGGGGCATATTATGTCAGAAAAGGATGTTTGTACAAACTCATGAAAATCAAAGGCTGAGTTCCCACCCTAAGACCTGTCTCTTCTCCCACAAATCCTTACGAACTGATAACTGTGTGGGTATCCCCAGGCCACAGACCTTCTGTCAAGGACACTACTTAGCTAGTGTTTGCCCATGAACAAAATAATAGAAATACCACAATGAAAGCAAAATATCATGAGATCGAATCAAAATCAAGAACCAAGAGGCTCCAAAATGCAATGAGAATAATTTTTGGAATACGTTATCAAAAATCCTGAGAAAATGGCAAAAAGGAGGTAATTTATATATATGAAATTGGTAATCATATTTCAAGTATGTGTTATGTGACAGTCTGGATTAATGGTGTTGACCTAGTTATTTGCCAGACATTAATATCAGAAAATATAAATGCATTTTAAAATATTTTGTTAAAATCACAAATCACAAATCAGCAAGGGCAGCTGGCATAAACAACTTTAATTTCAAATAAGAACAGACAATCATGTTTTGGCAAGCAGAAACCTGGATGTATTTTGGCATAAGCTTATTGTGGCATGACAAATATGCAAATTCAATTTTTCACAAATTCCTAATCAAGACATGAGTTTCAGTGTCTATGTGCCACTAATTGGGCTATTATGTACTGTTATCTTTCATAGTTAATGCTTTGTGTGTTTATTTAATGTGCTTCAAGTAGAAGTTTTGTCCTCATGAGATAGAGGATAGCTTAGGCATAAGACATGAGTGCATAACAATAAATATTCTGAGAAAAATATTGTTTCCCTTTTGACAATAGCAAATCCAAAAGTTCAAAGTGATTTGTGTTCTAAAGTCACTCAAGCAAATCTTTTTCATCTATTGAAATGCTTAGCATAGCACTTGATACATAGAATGTAATCAGTAAAAGTATATTGGATAGAACTTGTTAATGCAATTTATAGAGAATAATCTGTACCCAGTTAAATAATTTATTTTCAAAACAAGCAAAAAAAATAGTGCTCAACATCAGGAAATTTTTAGACAAATAAGATGCTGTCATGTTTTGCTGTAGAAAAATAATAGCACTCAGCTATGGTTTGAAGACTGTATCCTCCTCATTTTTCATCTACCCTTTAGATTCATGACTTGAATTCATAGACATCACTCAAATTTCTAGCCAGGGCTTAAGATAGCTTCTCATAAGGAAGGAAGGAGGGAAGATATTACAGAGACTATTCTATCTGGGCACATAGCCAAAAAAAATAAAAATGACATTTCTGAGTGTAGTTTCAGATAGGTATAGTTTTGAAACTAAATTCTGGACACTGGGGTATAAAAATGCATAACCTTTGCAATGACTGAAATGAACAGGAGTCAAACTTCTCTCTCTTTTTTTTTATTCCTTTATGCTGTTTGGAATTTTTACATAATGGTTACAGCTGGAGAGACCATCATGGACTATGAGAAATCCTTGCGAATAGAGTCTTTCACAGGTGGAGTTGTGGATACTGAAATGGAGTTTGGTATTTATTAACGGTGCCTTTTAGATCATCTACAGTAGAATATAGGGCAAGGGAAGAGGATGGGACAGAGGGAGAAGTTGAACTGAGAAGGGCGTCACATAACAGCCTCCAACAATCTCAGGAGATCTATCAAGCTAGAGTTGCCCTTCAGAAATAGTCTCAAGGTAGGTTTGAAGTGGTAAAGGCTTTACACTCCTGTATTGATCAGCCGCTGACTGTCGATAACCCTGGGAAGAATGAGACCTGGTAAGAGCCAGTTCTTTGCTCCTGAAACTACCCCTTTAGTGGTTGTTAACAGTGTGCTGACAGCTCATCAACAACTGGGAAAACAAATCCTTCAGTGATGGAGGTCTAACAGTGCACCACAGTGTTCAAAGCAATGGCGTCATGTCCAACGGATAATAAAATAGAGAAGTATCATGAGTCCTGGATGCCTGACAGAACTTTCCAGTCTTGGGCTGCCAAACTCTGGATTTCAACATGAGAGAAAAAAATTCAAACACACTCTCAGTGACAACTCCTCCATTCATAAAGCAATTCATGAATTGACCTTTCCTATACCATCTCATGAAATTCCCCATCATACATTCAAAATTCCCTTCAGTTATACCAAGGGGCTATTCTCTCTTTTTTTTCTAATCCTTTGTCCACATCATTCCCTCTTTTTGTATTCTCCTATAATCCTCCCAGTTTACTTCTATTCACATTTAATATCCCAAGTTAGATTTTTCTGGACACTATTTCCACATTGTAACAAAATTGTATTTGTATTATTTATCTCCAAAATAAAGCATCGTAATCTCATTACATTATTCTGTCTCCAGCTCTACAAAATATGTGGCCCATAGTAGGTCTGTATCAATGTTGAGCAGATAAATGATTGCACGAGTGAATGAAAGAAACCCTTGTTTCTATCTATTCCAGTTTTCCCAACTTTTGCAGTTCAGTCTTCACAGGTTATAAAAGTAATGAAAAATAAACCTGAAAAATTTATTTGGATCAAATAACTGACAATGACAAATATTAGGAAAGGTAAATTAGACTTAATTATTTAGACAACGTGGAAGAATTCTTCAAGCAAAACCTTGAGTTTAAGTTTCAGGCTCTAGGGATGCCTGGGTGACTCAGGTGGTTAAGCATCTGGCTTTGGCTCAGGTTATGATCCCAAGGTCCTGGGATTGAGCCCCATGTCTGGCTCTCTGCTCAACGGGGAGCCTGCTTCTCCCTCTCCCTCTGCCGCTCCCCCTCCTCGTGTGCTCTGTCTGTCAAATAAATAAATAAAATTTTTAAAAAGAGAAAAGTTCCAGGCTCTAATCAGTTAAAGATAACCAGAATGATAACTGCATATCTGAAATCTTACTAGACGTGTTTGGTCGGTGTTGTGAATCATTTAACAGAAGGAACTCTGAAATCAAGATGATAGAATATCAACTGTGCTCATTAACTCTTCAGAAAACATTAAACAGCAAGAGGGGAAAAGGAAAGAGCTGGAAACTAAGAGAATATGATAACAATTTAAAGCGACCTCTAGGAGTATACACACACACAGAACAAAATGCATTAAAGATAAGATGAGGGAAATATAAGTGGAGAGGAAAATAAATTTCAAAATGCAAAAATGTAAGATGCACAAGTGTGGCAGATACACAGCTGAGTGTCATAGTTGATAACAAACTAGCCATGATCAGTGAGGCAGCTCCAGGGAAAGCAAATACAGTGCTGAACCCTAAGAAGAAACAGTGCGCTCAGACATGATGCAGTGATTCCCAAATTATATTTTCAGGGCCTTGGCTGTCTTTTTTTTTTTTTTTTCCCCACGCTCTGCATCTAGGAGCTTTGTGGAAAATGCAGAGAAGATTCAGAGGAGGGACATATAATCCGTTAAGTAGTTAATTAATAAAGGAAAGTTCAGAAAAGGAAAAGGAAATAAGAGTGACCGTACTGATGGTGACCGAGAGTTATGCTCTGCAAACGATGATGTGCAGGCCAGTTCCCCCAAGCCTTCCAGTCTGGAAGGCAGTGAGAGCAAACAGTAACACAATGGGCTACTTTGTGAGGTTGATTCCCTAATAGGTGCTTTGTTTTTTGTTTTTTAATACCAGCATGAGATGCCACAAAGACAAAAACTAGAACTGATTATAATTGGAATCATTTAAGTAAAATTTTATTGAATAGGAAATGATGAAATAAATACCTTTTTGAACCACCCTTATACATCATAAACATTTTGATATTATCATTCTTAATATTGGTCTGACAAACTGATTTTTTAAAAAAGCAATGTTTTCCAGTATAGATGTTTATACAGAGAAAAAAAACGATAGTGCTGTGGAGAAAGAGTGGCTAACACCCTTAGGCAAACGTGATACACTGGAATGAAGGCCAGCCTCACAGTGATCTTGAAAACGGCGATGATGGCGTTACAGTGATTTGGTGGGTTCTCATCTGGAACAATATTGATCACATTCAGTGTTTAGTCACTTTGAATTCTGATGATGATTCCGTAGGTAAATACTATCAGCATTCTCAATTTAACAATGGAGAAACAGAGTTAACTAGACTAAGCAAATTTCCCACACTCATGTACCTGGAGTATATATATCCAAATCCATGTTTGCTGGACACAAAAATACATGTTTTTAAGCATAAATAGTACAAGAGTATCAGTCTCAAAAAAAAAAGGAGAATAGGGTTTTTTCTTCTTTTCTTTCTCTATATCCCCACTGTTAAGCACGTGGTATTTACTTAAATATTTGTTGAAATAATATTATAAATGAAAAAATTAGAAAAATGAGATAAAATGAAAGATGCTAACAAATTAATACCAAGATAACATGTCCTTTTGTTATTTTAGATTAGATGATATAAATGGACTGAATTGTGTTCCCTTAAAATGTTGAAGCCCTAATTGAAAAAAAATTCTTGGAACTGCATCTAGAGTCAAACCCTTTTGTTATAAAAATCATTAAGAGTATTTCTAGTAAGGCAAAATTTCTGGGTTCACAACACCAGATTTGACTTTGGACTTCATTCTTTCATCAAATTGTAGAGAAAGGGGAAAAATAGGTTATCTACAGAAAACAATATTTACATATGCACTCAGGTAAATCTGGTGACAGAAGAGACTTAAGTACATGTTGGCATCTCACAAGCAATCCTCAAAGAACCCAGTTTTATTTTCTTCAGTTGTGACAACACTTAAAACCCTTCTTCATCCTCAACCTTGGGAGCCAAATAGTACTTTCCATGTCCCATGCTAGCAATTTTATACTCTACAACAAGGTGTCCATCTGCCGACTTACTGTTGCTCTAAGAGAGAGCTGGAGTGGCTTTTGTAAAGGAGTCCAGATACCTTAGTGCAACAAGTTAGCTGAACTGGCTCATTTCATCTCTACAGTAACAGCTTCCTCCCCTTTATGAACATTACTTATTTCTGACAACGTATTGTTTCTATTTCCAAGTTGTGCATGTGCTAAAGGAATAGACAGGGAGCTCTGCTGTCATATCATCATTGTTCTGTTTTTTAATTCCAGGATAGGAACAATGCTCTTAAATTCCCTCTGTGTTTTTATTTTTGATATATTGTTTTCTGCTGATGCTAAACATATCCAATTTTCCAATATTCATGTAATGTATACAGTAGTAGAACATTTCCAGAAAAAATAGCATAAATGTAGGACCAACGAATATCTGTTGGGGTGGGAACACAAAGACATCCCCTTCATTGTCGTTTTACTTATAATTATCATTCTTTTAATTCTTAATATCACTTTATAGTCTATGATCTTGGTGGAGAGAAACCGGTCTTAGCTTTAAGAGAACCATCCTGACATCTGAGGTTTCTTTAGTTCAATGCTCAAGTTGGAATTTGATCAGTACAGAATTTTGAAAACATAGGGTGCTGCCCGGGTGGCTCAGTTGGTTAAGCAACCAGCTTAACCAGGGCATGATCTCAGGTCTTGGGATCAAGCCCAGCATCAGCTCTGTGCTCAGTGGGGAGTCTGCTTGAGATTCTCTACCACTCCTTCTCCCTCCCCCTCTGTTTCTTTCTCTCTCTCTCTCTCTCTAAAACAAATAGATCTTTTGAAAAGATGTAAATTGGTCTGTCTTTACTTAAAATTCTACAATGAAAAACACAAAACCACCATAATAACATTTATGGCACTTACTTCCAGTTGCAAAAGGTTTAAATGAGAAAAATAAATAAACAAACCACATTGAATTTCTTTGAAAATGAGACTGAAGTGTTACAAGCGATTAGAAGTAAAAATGGGTAATGAAATACGTGGAGAGAGTTTGCTCTTTACAAAATATAAATTTGTTGATAGAGATTTGGTTTTATATTCTAAACCATTATTTGATCTTCTGTGTCCCTCATGCATAATTTATTTTCTGAGGAGAAAGACTTTCTGTTATGATGTGATATGTGATCCAATATTTTTAAAGATGTTCTTCATCATTTCCTAAATATAGAACGAAAAGGCTTTTTGATCATCAATGTAGTTTTTTAATTGCAACTACAAGAAAGAATTTTTGACTGACTTTTTAAAAATGTAAACACCTAACAATATATAATCCTAGTTTAATTTTTAATTATTTAGCAATATTGGGAATTTTTACTGTTTTCTCAATTTAAGTATTGAGCTTCCCTGAAACTGTTTTCCTTATTTATATTTTGAAAAAAAAAGATCACATCAATACGGCAGGCAAAACTGACATAAGCAGTACCCCTTTTCCTCCAAAGACATAAAAATACTGCATAAGAAAACACATTTTAATTCATAACAAAGTTTTTAACATATAGCAACAAAAGATTTATAGTTTTGCTCCAAAAGTATTAGAACAGGTGACATTTAGTCTTATACAGAACATTAATTTTTTGATTCAACTTATTTGGTCTCTAAAATATTTACATGTGTTCCATAAGTGAGTAGTGGCATGTAGATAAAGATTGAAACATAACCAAAAGTAAATTCATTAAAAAAACAAAATGCATATTCTGGTCTCAGAATAAAGATATTTCAAAATATCATTTTAAAAGGAGAGATTACATAAAGACTCCATATTACAAATATATTAGAGAAATATGAATCTTGAACCTCATTTTTATAGCCCAAGTAAAATATCTCAGCGTAAAATAATCTTAAATAGCATGTTATGCTACACTGATTGTCAAAGCAAGACCAATTTAATTTCTTGTCAGCTACGTAGGCCAGACAAATCAAGTGGCATTTCGTGAATATCATTTTCAAAATGAAAACCTTTTTTTTTTTACTTTTTAAAAACCACAACAACTGAATTGATACACAGAAACTTATCATATTTGTAGCAAATTCTATTTTTGAAATGTGCAGTGATAGAAACTTTGTAGCTGAATTTCACTGGTTTTTCAACTCTTAAGTTGCATTATTTGAGCCTCTGAATCTTAATAAGCTTTTACAGACACATTTTTTGCTGTTTGAGTAGCACTTTCCATCAATGTTAATGAATATTTTTACAACATAACTTGTAAAGAACTGTTCTGTCCATTAAATTAGATGGGACTTTTAGCATCACCTTAAAAAAAAAAAAAGATGCATCAGCTGTTTCCAAGCACTTTTAAATACGAGACTTATAACTTCTAGACTACAAAATGAAGTTGGCAGAACTCATAAAAAATGTTCCTGATACTCTCACACAGAGTTTTCTAAGGCTAGTATCAATGGTGAGGGCAAAATGTTACCTAAAAAAGGAAGAAAACATTGAAAAATCTGAGGAAAAATAAGTAACACTTGGTAAATATGTTTTCAGCCAAAATGGGTGGGGAGCAATATTGAGCACACCTGTCAAGGATAAAGAAAATTTAGCATAATATAATGACCTTGAGACAAATACAGTCACAGATAGACTTAACATCCGTGTTAGTACATACCTTTGACAAAGCTTTTCATTGCTTTTCTTCCCAGAGACTTAAGGAATAGTAGGGAGAGTTTTAAACCTGATTAAATTAAGACTTTCTTTTGCCGAAACCTTTTCTTGTTAGAGGGCTCTGGGAAATAAATATATGTAACAGGAAGAAAATAAATCTATTATTTGCTCCTGTTTTGTAAGAAAATCCTATTTTTTGTATTTTTTTTATAAAAATGTATAAAGGGAAGGAAATCTTTGTTGACTGTTTTCACTGCTTACAATATTAATAAAAATATTGTGTTTGAAAAGTAAGAATAATTGAAATAACTCAACATTTACTGAATTAAACTGATGGAAGCATTAATAGAATAAGTATTTTATCACACTGTGTTTTGAGTCTACCTTCCAATATTTACATTTAATAACTATATAGTCCAGAATGTAAAAGATTGAACATGTGTAATAGGCAGCTTCTCTCTCTCAATAAATCTAATGGCAAGTGAATTATGTTTTTGTGTAAGCAACTGTACTTTCTCTGTTCCAGAGGCTTTGTAATAATACATCAGAAAAGTGATGGAAAACAAGTGTCTCCCATGCCATAAAATTATGGCAACATAAAATACATTGTGAAGTCACCCTCTGGACATCAATGAAAAATATATCAAGATGTCTGTACGTGTTTTATGTTTCTCATCCTGCCAGAAACACATCCTCCCATAAACTACAAAAATGTGAACAAGTTTCAATTAAGCATATCTTCTATTTTACGTACATTTCAGTATTCAGCGAGTTCTCAGATGCACATTAGGGATAGTCAGTATATTCTTCCCAACTCTGTCAATATTAAAATTTAGATCAGATAAAAATCTCACAAATTAAGCTTTTATATATAGTCTCATTTTAGACTTGACA
Organism: Ailuropoda melanoleuca; assembly: GCF_002007445.2. Classification (NCBI taxonomy): domain Eukaryota; kingdom Metazoa; phylum Chordata; class Mammalia; order Carnivora; family Ursidae; genus Ailuropoda; species Ailuropoda melanoleuca. The sequence goes on from NC_048218.1 coordinate 21,203,261, forward strand.
ACTAAATCTGCAGGCTTCTCAAAGTATTTCTATCCTAAAAATCCTTAAATTGTTTTTTAATTCATCATGGCAGCCTGGTTTTACCAGATGTCAAGACAGCACACAATATTGGGCATTAATTTAAAGCCATACACCACAAAGTACATTTGAATTCTTTTATTAAGCTGTTTTTAGATTAAGTGACTATATGTTTGCAGCAACTGAAATAAAACATATAATAAAATACAGGTTCATAATCACTTATCTGTGATTACAAAACCCAAAAACCTCTGAAAACTGAAAGTATTCTCCTAACTCAATGGGCGATAATATTTGACCTGCTCTGCATTCACTTAGGAAGTGAAAAGACCTGAGGTTATTTATAGTTTTTCTTTCTCACTCCGTGTGACCATTCATATGATTTTCTGTGAACGTAACACTATGCATGATGACAGACCCCACCAGGACTGTTAAATACACAGTATATATGCATAGTGCTGCCCAAAGTATCTCCAAAATTCTAAATTCTAAAATATATCTGGTTTCATAGGTTTCAGAAAAGACATTATGATACATATAAAGATTAAGGACATTGGTTGATCTGCATATGTTGAACTATCCTTGTATCTCAGGGATAAATCACAATTGGCCATGATGTATGGTCCTTTTAATGTGCTGCTGGATTCAGTTTGCTAGTGTTTTATTAAGGATCATTGCTCCTGTGTTCCAAGAATATTGACCTGTTATTTTCTTTTCTTACGATGTCTTGCGTTTTGGTATCAGGGTGCTTGCTCGCCTCATAAAATGAATTTAAAGGCGTTTTCTCTTATTTTGGAGAATTTAAAAAAGATTGGGTTTTTGTTTTGTCTTGTTTTGTTTAATGTTTGGTGGTATTTACCCATGGAGCCATCTGGTCCAGGGCTTTGCTTCAGTGACAGGTTTTTGATTACCAATTCAACCTTTTTACTTGTTAATTGGCCTGTTCAGGCTTTCCATTTCATCTTGATTCAGAAAAAGTGGTACACATACATACATACACATACACACACATACACACACATAGGGATATTATTCAGCCTTTAAAATAAAAACATTCTGCCATTTGTAACAATACGAATAAACTGAAGGACATTATGCTAAGTGATAAGCCAGACACAGAAAGACAAATATTACATGGTCTCACTTATATGTGGAACTTAAAATAGTCAAAGTAGAGAAGTAGAAGGTAAAATGTTAGCTACTAGAGACTGGGGCGGGGGGAGAATAGGGAGATGTTGGTCAAGGGGTACAAAATTTCAGTTTTGCAAGGTGAGTTTTAGAGATCAACATTGTAACTATAGTTAATAATACTGTATTATATACTTAATATTATCTCAGGGTAGATCTTAAGTGTCTCGTCATATACACTCAGAAAGAAAGAGAATGGGGGCACCTGGCTGGCTCAGTCAGTGGGGCATATGACTCTTGATCTCAGGGTCTTAAGTTTGAGCCCCATGTTGGAGATTACTTAAAAAATTAAAAATTTAGAAGTTAAAAAAGGGAGGAAATGGTAAATACATAAGGTGATAATATGTTAATTAACTTGAGCATGATGATTATTTCACAATATATACGCATATCAAATCATCAAGTAATATAACTATATATATAATTGTTAATTGTTGATCATAACTCAAGAAGAAAAAAATGCAAGGATAATATTCTAGAGTAAGTAAATAAAAGGAGTCTTAATTTTTCCTCATATTCCTCCAATCTGAGTTCATTGTAGCAAGATCAGAGCTATGAAAACCTCTCTGACCTTGGAACTACACCTCCTACTGTCCTCCCTAGAGGTCATATATATCTGGTTGACATTATACTCCCTATTTCACTTTTTGGGCAGTCTTATTACCCATCTTTGGAACCTGGGGTGTCACCAAAGCCCTCTCTTCTATAGTGGTAGAAATGAGCTCCTGTGCAATAATTTTGTTGGAAGAAAATGTTTCCTTGCTTCCCCAGTCAGAACTCCCCACAAAATGCAGCACTCAGATCTGACCACCCTAGCCTGAGCTGGGTTACTTCAGGAGCCCCCAGACTGGTGAACCTTTGTCCATGGTTGAGCCTTTAAATTCTCTTCTTAATAAAGCTATTGGTATAAATCATGTAATTCCTTTTATTAAAACCTTGCCGCAGTTCTCATTTCCATCAGAGTAAAATACAAATTCCCTCCGATGACCCAAAGGACTCTTTCTGTCCGGGCTCACCGCCTGCTTCTCTGACCTCATTTTCTATGACACACTCTCTTATTCTCTCCAGCTACATTGGCCTCTGCATGGCTGTTCTTCTCACACAGCCTAAGAATTTTGCACTGACTACTTCCTCTGCTAAACATGCTGTTTTCTCAAATGTCCACCTGGTGAAGTTTCTCACACCTTCAATTTTTTGCTGAAATGTCACCTGTTAGGTGAGGGCATTTGAGGGCAATGTGGCTGAGACATCTATCACCCCATTTATCGCCAGGGTCGATTCAGCTGATCCGGCTGGCTAGGTGGGTTTCCCCTTTCTCCCTCACCTCTCCAAGTGTGTCCCTCCCAAAGCTGCGCACTCCATCAAAGAGGACAATCTTCCCCCATAGAGGAGGAGGGTTCTTAAGTCAAGGATATAAGAATAGATGCATTCCCCTAGTTGAGCCTCCAAACAAGCTCTGAAGGTACATTTGTAGGAGAAGGTAGGCCAGTCAAGCTTCCAAGACTCCAGACACACCCAAATGAGGAGCTACAGATGATAGTCTGCCTTTATTTGAAAAAAAAGGAAAAAGAAAAGAAAATGTCACTTCTTAAATGAAGGTTATTGACTTTTTGAGTTTCAGCCACCTCTATACGCATTCTCTGTACTCTAAATGCCCCCTAATCCATTCCGTGTTTACTTCCATAGTACAGATAATCTTTTCACATATTGCATTATTTATTTATTTATTTGTCACAATAATAATGATTTTCGTCTGTATTGCCAAGTTTATGTGAAACTTTTTGTCATACAGTAAGCACCCACTAAATATTTGTTACATGAATGAATGAATGAATGAATGAATGAATGACTAAAATAATTGGATTGATATCAATTTTAATTCAGCCTGAATTCAGAACGTGTTGAATAATTAGAATTAGAAAAAAACATCGGATGAACAATTAAGAGATCTGGGTTTTTGTGGGGTTTTTTGTTTGTTTGGTTGGTTGGTTGGTTTGTAATTGATTTTGCCAACTTTGGACAAGTTACTTAATATGGGTTTCAGTGATATAATCTATTAAAACAATAGGAAAAAAAGGAAATTGGATGAGTTAATTTCTATTTTTCTTTTCTTCTCATTTTCTACCCTCTTTCTCTATGAGTGTTCTATAGTTTTTCATAAAAAATATAGGAAAAATGCCCAACAGTCAGTTTATGAATATTTTCAAATCATGACATGTATTTGGGATTGAATAAATAGCTGTTGAATAAATAAATGCATGGATAGATTAATTTTCAAGTGCATCATTTTAAATATTCAAATGATAAGTTTATGAGTATATTTTGGAAAGTAATTCTGGGACTAAATAGAAATTGGAGGGATACTGCCAACTATTCCATGGTATGAGCATTGAAAAAGGGGCACCCACAATATAAAAGCCATCGATGGGTCACATTCTACTAAGTGCAATGAGAAATTATCCTTGTGGGACTATAGAAATGATACTTATGGAAATGTGCCATGCCTGGGTAATTCTTTCTTAGTCTAGTTAGTCTTAAAAATGCAACTGTAGTTGAAAATGGATAATGGCCTTTAGGAAATAAAGGATGACTTAAGCTTTCACAATCTTGTTCTGATGAGAGTAAGAAGAAATGTTGCCAACAATTAGTCCATGGGCTGTATTTCTGAAAATGTTGCAGTCACTGTCTCCAAAATAGACAACATAGTAGATTAATTTGTACTTTCACTACCAATTTGAAAAATAATTGAATTCCACACACCAACAATTCATAACACCCTTGAAATTTAGGCAAAGGTTAGTTTAGTCATACTGTTACATAATTTAAAAAAATAATTGGACTTGTCAAAGTTTATAATCAGAAATATCTTGACTCAGAATTAATGGTTTTGTCCTATTAATAATTATGCTATAGTAAAAACAATCACTAAAGATAAATACACTTAAATGTATTAAATCTATTCACATATGAGCAATATGTTGCAGTGAGAAAAATTAGAACTTTGAAAGTATTTTTTTGGTCTCAAATGAGTGATAGATTATATCCATTTTCTAAAAGTTCAGGGTAAACCAGGAAGGACCATAATCTGCAGCACATGGGACAGACAGAAAGAGACTAAGAGAGTCCTGTGAAATTTGTCAAATCAAGGAAGAAAAATTCAAGGTAGCCTGAAGAAATAAAAATGCAGTGGAAATTTGAAACAAAATTTGAGCAAAGCCAAGTCCATGATCTATGATTCTTAGTATTTATCATATGAAATTGATATAAGTAGTAGGGAATACAACAATATGTGGAGTTAAAATGTCTGGGTCTTAGGGGTTCCGAAAGGGCAGCAAAGGAAGAGATTCAGAAGCAGACATGGGCAACCTGAGGATAAAATATGTGAAATCTGCAGCCCTTTGAGGGTGCCTGTCATATGCTGTCATATACAGCAGCCTGAAGGACCCATGTACGGCTGACCACACACTACCACCACCATTGTGTTGCATCTGGGGTTGCATCCCTTGGGGACCCTGTAAAGAACTGCATAGAGCAGACGCTAGAACTGTCCTGCAAGAACAGAAGTCTGGGACATTTCTCCATTGACTCCCATCTGCAGGAGACAAGCTTGTTCCCAGTAGTCTTAATGTCTCTGAACTTCTGTGTGGCACCTTCAGGAAGGCTGAGTGACCCTGTTCAGTTTTGGAAAAAGGCCTCTTGTAGAAAGGCAGAGAAACAAGACTTTCCTTGTGGGTCAGCCTATCCGATACTGTCATCGAGACTATGCTGAAATCAAAGGTGCGTAGCAGTAACAGGATATGGGGCTTTAAAAACATATCCTGCAACAGGTTAGCTTAATATTATATTTTTTAAATTTTATAAACCATGTTAATGAAAACATAATCTCACTAAATTCAATGCTTAGTAATATATTATAAGGTGCTCATATACCATTTCTATAAATGATCAACTATCAAGTGTGTGCCTGTATTCCTTCACACAGAGCAGGTTTCATACAAAACAATAGCACATTCACTCATTAATTTCTTCATTCATTCAACATATAGGTATTGAGAGATAACTATGGTAGGGCACTTTTCAGGCAGAGGAAACACTGAGAAACAGGACAGATAAGAAATTGCCTCCC
>NC_048218.1:21210219-21220979 GCF_002007445.2 Ailuropoda melanoleuca
AAGGAGGAAAAATTCAAGGTAGCCTGAAGAAATAAAAATGCAGTGGAAATTTGAAACAAAATTTGAGCAAAGCCAAGTCCATGATCTATGATTCTTAGTATTTATCATATGAAATTGATATAAGTAGTAGGGAATACAACAATATGTGGAGTTAAAATGTCTGGGTCTTAGGGGTTCTGAAAGGGCAGCAAAGGAAGAGATTCAGAAGCAGACATGGGCAACCTGAGGATAAAATATGTGAAATCTGCAGCCCTTTGAGGGTGCCTGTCATATGCTGTCATATACAGCAGCCTGAAGGACCCATGTACGGCTGACCACACACTACCACCACCATTGTGTTGCATCTGGGGTTGCATCCCTTGGGGACCCTGTAAAGAACTGCATAGAGCAGACGCTAGAACTGTCCTGCAAGAACAGAAGTCTGGGACATTTCTCCATTGACTCCCATCTGCAGGAGACAAGCTTGTTCCCAGTAGTCTTAATGTCTCTGAACTTCTGTGTGGCACCTTCAGGAAGGCTGAGTGACCCTGTTCAGTTTTGGAAAAAGGCCTCTTGTAGAAAGGCAGAGAAACAAGACTTTCCTTGTGGGTCAGCCTATCCGATACTGTCATCGAGACTATGCTGAAATCAAAGGTGCGTAGCAGTAACAGGATATGGGGCTTTAAAAACATATCCTGCAACAGGTTAGCTTAATATTATATTTTTTAAATTTTATAAACCATGTTAATGAAAACATAATCTCACTAAATTCAATGCTTAGTAATATATTATAAGGTGCTCATATACCATTTCTATAAATGATCAACTATCAAGTGTGTGCCTGTATTCCTTCACACAGAGCAGGTTTCATACAAAACAATAGCACATTCACTCATTAATTTCTTCATTCATTCAACATATAGGTATTGAGAGATAACTATGGTAGGGCACTTTTCAGGCAGAGGAAACACCAAGAAACAGGACAGATAAGAAATTGCCTCCAAAAGATTTTTTTTTTTTTTGAAGGGGAAGCTGGCCCTGGTCTTACATTATGCAAAAGGTATAACCTAGTGAATATTCAAGGACTGGCAAGGCCATGGAAATCCTGTTTTCCTAAATAAAAATTAATATATCTCATGTTAAATGTTCTGTATTCACTGATAAATAAAGTACAGTGAGTGAGCAGGTCATGAAAATATATTTGATAGGTTGCAACCCCATTTAATTTTTAGCTATNCAAGAAACAGGACAGATAAGAAATTGCCTCCAAAAGATTTTTTTTTTTTTTGAAGGGGAAGCTGGCCCTGGTCTTACATTATGCAAAAGGTATAACCTAGTGAATATTCAAGGACTGGCAAGGCCATGGGAAATCCTGTTTTCCTAAATAAAAGTTAATATATCTCATGTTAAATGTTCTGTATTCACTGATAAAGTACAGTGAGTGAGCAGGTCATGAAAATATATTTGATAGGTTGCAACCCCATTTAATTTTTAGCTATTTCATACAGTATATCAAATTAAGTGTTTAAATATAACACATCTCATGCCAATAGTTTGAAGACAACTGAATGCAGGCTCCTTGAATTAAATCTGAATATTGATTGTTCTGGTGATAGTAATAATGGCATCACCAACTGACAGATACTTGCTCAACAGACAGGTAGGCAAGGAGAATTTATATATTGAGAACTTTGGAAGAGGTTAAATGAAATGAGAGCAGAAAAAAATTTAAATTAATAGTGAGGTTAAAAAAATGATCTGTAAAGCCTAATTCCTTAGTCTGACATGTTATAAATCAGACTCCCTATATAAAGCCTGAGTATACTGTTGCCCAGAAATAATTTTTGCTAAGAACTTAGTACAGGAGTTAGACATTATGAAGTCTGGTATACAAAGGGGTTCTGTCACTCCAGCTGTGGTATCCATGGGTGAGTAATTTGCTATGCCNTTTACTCAGGATGAAAAACCATTCAGCATAACTTAAAAGAACTGGAAAAGACACAAAAGATAAATTGCACTTTAAAAATATTTCCAATGTCTTGTCTTTATAGTGGTGAGGGAAAAAAACATATCTAAGTTCATACATAGTTTATGTGACAAATGAAACATGCTTTGTAAAATACAATGCACCCTTACTGTCTCCTGGGACTGTAAGAATTCTTCCCCTTGGAAGAAATATGTTTACCCTTAATCTGAGTAATGGACTTTTAGAGTGCAATACTTGAACCACCAAAAGACGGTGCCATTCTTTAGTCTGCTGTCTTTTAACTCCAAACATAGAACATTCCTTTTTTTTTTTTTTTTTTTTTTTTTTTTTTTGGTTTTNTTTTTTTTTTTTTTTCTGGTTTGTGATATGAGAACTACACCTCGGCCAAGTCCTTTCCTTCCTTTCTGGCTTTCTCTATTTCTTCTCATCTTGGGAACCAGATGGAGATCAGAGAGAATGGAGTGCAGAGAAAGGACCTACTCTGCTTTAATTGCAAGCCGTTCCTACCAGCTTCTCTCCACAGTGAACATCTGGCCAGGCAGCAGCACAGCAGCTGTTGGTTCCAGTTGGAGATCCTTCAGTCCTCAGGGGCCAGCGTCAGACACCCTCCCTCCTAGAGGCACAGCAAGAGCCAGGCAATGGTTCCTCCTGAGACATCTCAGCCTCGTCTTCAAGGGGTCCCTTCTCCAATTCTCCAGGTTTCCATGAGCACTGCTTCCCCTAGCCTGGTCTGTCTGCATCTGAATGGTTTCCTTTTGACTTCCCAACCTGTCAGCAACCGTGAAACAAATTACCCTACACTAAATTATGTCTTTCAAAATACCTAATTTGGTATTTCTGTTTTTCTGACTGATAGAAAATATTTCTTTTTTATTTTCATTACGTTTACTTTTTCATCAGATCTCAGGATTTTTTCACCCAATCACAACATAGAGAAGAGCAGTATGACAAGCAGGAGGAAAACAACAAGAAGAGAAGAAGAAGGGGAAGGAAGAGGTGGAGGGGGAAGAGGAGAGGGAGGTAAATAGGAAATGAGCAATTTGAGTATCATTGCACCGTTTTGCTACTAATTTTGAAAACTATCTCTTCATTCCTACACTCCGTTTTTTAGGAGATGCATTGCTTTATGTAACATTGCTCTATGGAACTTAACATTTGCATAAATTTCTCTTATTTTATATCAGGTAATATTGATGTGGAAATGGGGTTCAGAGCAAACGATCAAGAAAGAATTCTTGGGTAATCTTTGGTGCAAAAAGGTAGTTTTACTAAAGCATGGAGACAGGACCTGTGAGCAGAAAGAGCTAAACTGGGGTTGTGAGGGGTGGCCGATTATATACTGTCAAGTTGGGAGGGGTTAGGGATAGGATAAGTCTCTAAGGAATTTCGGAAGCAGGGTTTTCAGGACCTTGAAGGGCTAGCTATTCTTAGGATTAGGTCACTTATTACTGTCTAATAAAACCTCAGTCATGAGACCCTTCAGGTATAAATCAGTGGGCCATATGCTTGGGGGATGATTGCCAGCATATATCTTGGGGGGTAGAGACAAAGGATGTTTCCAAAGGAATTTTTATATGTTAAGAAGACTTAACAGGATCTTGGAGGTCAGGATAATGTTAAACTAAGACTGCCTTTTGCCCTCAAGGCAGCTGAGTTCTGTTCTTTTTTTTTTTTTTAAGTTTATTTTATTTATTTGAGCAGGAGAGAGTACACAAGCAGGGGAGAGTGAGAAGCAGGCTCCCCAAAAAGCAAGAAGCCCAATGTGGGACTCGATTCCAGGAGCCGGGGTTCATGACCTGAGCTGAAAGCAGACACTTAACCAACTGAGCCATCCAGGTGCCCCAAGGCAGCTGATTTCCTAGAGGAAATCACTTTGCCTGTTTCATGGACTTGCCAGTGGGCTGTAAGTAGTAAGGGAATGTAATATTTTCTTTTGCCTTTGTTTCCCACATCAATATGAGAAGGATTTCAATTTTCTTATAACACTTTCAGTCATAAACATGGGCCTTTAATTAAACTTTTACCTTTTGAGACAATCAGGTTGAAAGCAATGACTATCCGCAATGTGAATCAAAGATGGGATTTGCATGTGCATTAGGAGAATGAGAAAAATGATAAAGCTCATGATTTCAATATTCATAGCACATTTCTAAGGCATTCGATGAAGTAAGGTTTGACAATTTTTGGTCTGCTTTAGACCCACATCAACTTTCACTGGCAAATCAGATGCCCAAAATCTTTTGGTGAAATTTATTCTTCTCAGTCTACCACATTCCACTGAAATATTTCAACAGAATTACTTATGTGGGCAGTGAGGGCAACATTTAATTTTAAAATAATATTATATTATCATATATTATGTGAGAAATTTTTGATTATGTAAGTTATTTGAACAGAAGACTTCTGCATTCTTTTAAGAAGTATTTATCGAGTACCTACAGTATGCAAGGCACTATAACAGATGTTATGAGGGAAGAAACTTTTTAAAACATGTGTAATCCAATGCACAACTATTTTACAGAAACACAGACTTTTCATAGAGATTGTCTTCCTTTTTCATAAAACTGTATTTATTTATTTACTTTTGCATGCCTCTCCTTCAACTGCTACATAATCCATATCAACATCCAGAAAGTGAATGGTGAAAGCAGCACATCGGCCATCTAGTCTCAAGTCTGGAAAGACATTGGTATTCCCAGGAAATAAAAGTCAGGTGATGTGATCTATTATTCTTGTAAACCTGGTCATGATAGGCTTCCTGGCAAACAAGTTAATGGCATTTGCAAAACATGGCTCCCCGGAAATGTCACATAAGCTTGTGACCATCTGAGGATGATGGAGATGGTTTATGACTGAGCTGGCTTTTTTGGGTATAATTTATGTGGCCAGTATCATGTCTTGGAAACCTCACATATTAATCTGAGCCACAACATATTCGATGTCATAAGAAAGCACCTGCTGTGCTCTGTTGCTGTCCATGACATCTCCCTGCACTGCCTGTGCCTTGTGATTGCTTATATCCTTGTAACTATTAGTAAAACCTAGTTCTGGTTAAAGACTTTAATTTGTGTTACCTGATTTCAAAGTCTGATGCTTTGTGTTATTGCCTCAACTGTGTATTATTCAGGGATCTCCAGAGAAACTGAGCTAATGGGATATATATTTATTATTAGGAATTGGCTCACATGATTATAGAAGCTAAAAAGTCTCAAGATCTGTAGTCAGCAAGCTAGCGACCCAGGAGAGCTGATGGTGCAGTTCTAGTAAGAATGCAAGACCACAGACAGGGCCAATGTTTCAGTTGAGTCTGAAGGCAGGGAAAAAACCTATGTCCCAGCTCAGCAAAGTTTGAGTCTGAAGGCAGGAAAAAACCTATGTCCCAGCTCAGCGTAATCAGGAAAGAAGAGTTCCTTCTCATTCATGGGAAGGTCAATCTTTTTATTTTATTCAGGCCGTCAACTGATTGGATGAGGCCTACTCACATAGGTGGGGGTGTTGGGCAATCTACTTTCTTAGTCTACCAATTCAAGGGCTAATCTCTTCCAGAAACACTCTCACAGAGACGTCCATAATAATTTGACCAAATGTCTGGATATCCATGACTTAGTTAAGTTGACACATAAAATTAACCATCACACGTAGGATTCATCCTTCCTCTTTTTTGAAGTATTGAAATGATACACAACTTTTACTACACCTTGATTTCCTATCCAAAAATAACTTGAAGAACTCTCTCTCAATTAAACCAAAACAATGAAGATCTCTTCTCCTTAATGGTTGCATAATTGCCATGGCACACATATACCATTTTGTCTACCTATTTTCTTATTGATGATAATTTTTTACTAGTTAGAAATAATTCTGGAATAAATATTCTTATGCATATATCTTTATATACTGTCACTTTTATTTCTTTTGTATGTGTTTCAGGAGTCAGATTGCTGAGTTCAATGATACATGTAGTTTTTTTATTTGAGTAACTGTTCCCTGAAAAAATTCCAAAAATGTATGTGGACAGTCTTATACTTTAAACTACAAAATAAAGGACTCTCATACATTAATTATATAAATTCTATAGAGAACAATGTTCTAAATGTTTGTGAAGTAGAAAGATCTCCTGTCAGTCATTGTTCCTTTGCTATTGCAAAGCCTGCAGAATTTTGTTTCAGTTTTTCATGAATATATTAGTGAAATGCTTTCTTTTTTTGCTTTTCTGTTTTTTTGTTTTGATTTTGTTTTGTTTTGTTTTTTAAGATTTTATTTATTTATTTGACAGAGAGAGAGGCAGCCAGAGAGAGAAGGAACACAAGCAGGGGGAGTGGGAGAGGCAGAAGCAGGCTCCCAGCAGAGCAGGGAACCCGATGCGGGGTTCTATCCCAGGACCCTGGGATCAGGCCCTGAGCCGAAGGCAGACGCTTAACAACTGAGCCACCCAGGCACCCCTGCTTTTCTGTTCTCAAGCCCTGGTCATCTCTTAATGACTTCTATGGAACCATGATCTAGAGCCAAATGACTCAGGTGGGGCATGTAATATCTTTGAATAATCCTCAGTTTAAACGTTGAATCTTCACCCTTTTTTGAAATCAGTGGGCTTTAATTTTCTCTTTCCTTAGGTTAGTTATTTCCCAGGAAGCAACTTATGAAAAGTGGCTCACAGTAGCATTTCCCCAAATATCCCAACCTAGCCTCTTTGAATCTCCAAGTATCTCCACCCATGTCTGAATTCTAGAGTCAGCACATCTGGACTGTAGAGTTTGCATCCACACTGCAGCAGAGACGATTGATCTAGAAAAGTGTAACCTTTTACAAAGGCTGGATTGATCTAGAAAAGTGTAACCTTTTACAAAGGCTGCTGAGTAATTGAGGAGGAAAACTGTCCTGTTTTCTGTGAAAGTTGCAATCGTGGAGTCATTGTTGTGGTAAAAGGGTAGTGAGATCAAAATGCAGCAAAGAGTTAAAGGACTGGCAGGGAAATTTGATGTCAGTAATAATGACAAAGAGAAGACTTTACATTGTAGTGGTAGCAAGGGAAAAGTAATTTGAAGGTTAGAAAATCATAAGTTCTTTGTAGTTAGAGAAGGATTTCATGGAGAAAGTTTTGAGAAGCAGAACAGAATAAGGAAAACAGAACAAAATCACCAAAGATGACATGGAATGAAACGAGGACACAGTTGAAGGAATTGGCTTTGGTGAAACTGAAGGTCACTTCCCTTACCAATAGACTAAGCTTTCCTACTTGCTACATAACTGGTCCATACAAAATTTAAATATAAATTAGGTAGGTAAAGCTTTATTTTGCTTTATATCTTTCTTCTCCTACCCAACCAATTATTTCCCATCTAATTTTTGTGTTCTCTATATGTTTTATTGTATAACTTAAGAGATGTTACCAAAGGGTTCAAGCAATTTACTGTTCACCATATGACTTGATTTTTAAAACTGTTTCTTATACAAATGTGACCTAAGGCTAGCCATAACACAAATTTAGATATTCATAAAAACAAAATAACTTTAGCTTGATTTATATTATATATGTATTAAAATACATAATATATCTAGGATTCTATATTTATAAATTATTAATGCTTAATATATATGTATTTATAGTAACGAATTTATATTAGAATAAAATCTTCAAGGTCTTCACACTTTTTGAAGACTTTTAAGTTTTTTAAGACCTTTAAGTATATATGTGTAGTATTTTGGAATATATTGTAAGTGTATGCCATACGTTTTATGGATGTTATTATATTCCTAAAGGAAGTAGCTTTAAGCAATGTGAAAACACAAAACACTGTATATAAAATAGTATTTTTCATATTTTGCATCATTGTCTTCTTCAAATCTTAAATTTCCTTTTCATAAAAATATGTCACAATTTCATTGTCATTTATGAGGTTTTTATGCTGTTCATTTCTTGATTATCTTTAATTCCTGTGTTCACATGCACGTGTGGACTCTGTCAATATGTCAGAGCATCTCATTTTAAATAGAATAAGTGATAAGGCATAGTTCACACAGATAATGATCTAGAATTGAATAGATTTTAAAATTTTTGATTCATGTCTGTTAAAGATTCATATGTACATCATCTTAGAGATATGGTATTACCAAAAAAAAGCACAACAACAACAAAAAACACAAGTATTTTAGAAGTGTTATTTACATGTTATAATGTCACCACTGATCCTTGAATGTAAGTAATAATTTGCCAAATATTAGCATCCTCTGTCATTGAGGTCTAGTATTAGTGTTCTCCGCAGAAATGTAACCGATGGGATAGTATTTTATATAAATATAAAATGAGATTTATTATAAGATACTGGCTCATAAAGCCTGAGAAGTCCCACAATCACCATCTGCAAGCTGGAAACCCAGGAAAGCCAGTGGTGTAATTTGAAGGACTGTGAGCGAGAGAGCTAATGGTACAGATTTCAGTACATGTCTGAAGGCCTGAGATACAGGAGAATGGAGGGCAGCAGAAAAACCAATGTCCCAGCTCAGTTAGGCAGANAAACCAATGTCCCAGCTCGGTTAGGCAGAGAGTAAATTTCAACCTTCCTCTACCTTTTCGTTCTATTCATGTCCTTAATGGATTGGATGATGACCACCCACATTGGGGAGAGTCATCTGTGTTAGTCAAATGCTAATATCTTCCAGAAACACCCTAATAGAGGTACCCAGGGATACTGTTTAGCCAGATATCTGGGCATTCTATGCCCCAATCAAGATGACACATAAAATTAACTGTCACAGGTCCCATAAACATGTTTTATCATCCCAAGATCATAAAGTGAAGATCTTAATTTATTCAGAATTCTGAATCTTAATCAGGACTCTAAATATTTGATCTTTCTGAAATTTCCAAATAGCCTGCCAACTGAGGTCAGTTTTTTCCCCTTACATTCGAAATTCTATTTAAAAAAAAAAACCTTTAAAATCACAGTCTATTTCAGAGAAGAGAATGTACTAAATTTCATTTTTCATTTATACTTCCATCTGCTGAAATTGTAGCAAAGCATTAAATCAAAGAGTTGATAGAGGTCAGAGTGATTCAGCATACCGCAGTTAAATTTTTGTTTAACTATATAAGAAAAGAATGATTTAATCCACCTTTCAGATATCAACCCTTTATAAACATAGTTCTAGAATTTTTTAAAGGCTCATAGATTTATTCCCATAGCTCAATTTTATACCACTCATGAAAAAAAGATCATGTTATTGATGGATTTTTAACTTTTATTTTCAGTATCAGATACTAATTTTGTATTGTCCTTTATGGAACCAAATACATTTGTTACAAAAGGGACTATTTTCTTTCCTAAGAAATTGAAACTTCATTAGAAATGACTATAGCGCTCCTATTTTCCAATATTTTCATGAAAAATTATTTTTTATTCCTGCAGTACATTACTGGTACAAGCTTAGCATAAACTGTGACTCAAAATTGTCCAATGTGCTGATGGGGATAGATAGCTAGAATTTTATTAAGACGGTGAAGAAACTTCTGGGAAAAACTCATCTTAAAGGATAAGGAAGCTGGACAGAGTGAACCCGACCTAACTAAGCCATTGGAGGAAATGGTCATTGTTTCTGTTTTCAGGTTCTTCTCGAGGTCTTAGGACAAATTTAACTAAATTCAGAAAGAACTATGTCCCTAAAATTGTTGTGAGACATTGAGGCACAAACAGGAATACTTCAGTACATTTTATGCCAGAATAAATGGTTTGTTCTGTCAAAAGCAGCTGAGATTTATCATATGGTATAATAAAAAGTACCCTTTGGACTTAGAGACTAGAGAATTTGTTTCGACATTTGACAAGCTTCTTTAGAATAGAGTGAATATACAAAGGAAGGGAATGATGACAACTCTTTCCAAAAATTTTGTGGTGAAACCAGGTGATTAGAAGGATGATAACCTCATAGATACTGAATGAGTAGATTGAACACAGAAAAACTTCTGTTTTGTTTTGTTCAATGTGTGCCTGTTTGTTTTAACCATGGGGAATTTTGAGCCATGTTATACGAAAAGAGAATTAAAGAGTAGAAAGAGAGAAATCAAAGATTTTGAAGAGAAGAAATTAAGTGGCATGATGAGGTGCCAAGAAAGAATGCAGGGATAAAATCCACAGCAGATGTGGAGGGTTTAGTATTTGCTGCAAGCAGATCCTTTCCCATTGTAATAGGAGGGAAAAAGAAAGATGAGGGCAAATACAAAAATCCTTATAGAACTGGGAGCTGAAATTTGAGGTCGCGCCCACATTATGTCTTCAATAGTCTCTGTAAAGTAAAAGTGAGAGCATTTAGAAAGTTTTGGTGTTCAGATGAGGAAGGAAGCAGGAATGAAGTTCATATATCTGAAGAAATAGTAAATAGATGGCAGAGAGTTATCTAAAGAGAGATACAAGAGTATTTCCCATCTTATATGCTCTTCAGCACTGTGGCATTGCCACATTCCCATCAATAATTGAAATGTATTTCTTAACTTTTCTGAATCTGAGCAGACCTACTGACTGCTTTCACCAATAAAACAAAGGCAAAAAGATTCTGTGCCAGTTCTCGATGTGGCCTTTAATTGGACATTCAGCTTCTGATTCTTGTTCTTGGAAGCCAACTTCTTAGNGTCTTGGAAGCCAACTTCTTAGAAGTGCGGATACTATGAGTCCAGCATGTTCTAAGAAGGCAAAGCCATGAGGAGGAAATGAGGTACCATGGACAGAGACATAGGGACAGAATCACCAAAGTACCAAACATCTAAGTTAGGTACCCACTTTGAATGTCTAGGACACTTAAG
>NC_048218.1:21221079-21231481 GCF_002007445.2 Ailuropoda melanoleuca
TCCTACACTCCGTTTTTTAGGAGATGCATTGCTTTATGTAACATTGCTCTATGGAACTTAACATTTGCATACATTTCTCTTATTTTATATCAGGTAATATTGATGTGGAAATGGGGTTCCGAGCAAACGATCAAGAAAGAATTCTTGGGTAATCTTTGGTGCAAAAAGGTAGTTTTACTAAAGCATGGAGACAGGACCTGTGAGCAGAAAGAGCTAAACTGGGGTTGTGAGGGGTGGCCGATTATATACTGTCAAGTTGGGAGGGGTTAGGGATAGGAAATAAGTCTCTAAGGAATTTTGGAAGCAGGGTTTTCAGGACCTTGAAGGGCTAGCTATTCTTAGGATTAGGTCACTTATTACTGTCTAATAAAACCTCAGTCATGAGACCCTTCAGGTATAAATCAGTGGGCCATATGCTTGGGGGATGATTGCCAGCATATATCTTGGGGGGTAGAGACAAAGGATGTTTCCAAAGGAATTTTTATATGTTAAGAAGACTTAACAGGATCTTGGAGGTCAGGATAATGTTAAACTAAGACTGCCTTTTGCCCTCAAGGCAGCTGAGTTCTGTTCTTTTTTTTTTTTTTTTAAGTTTATTTTATTTATTTGAGCAGGAGAGAGTACACAAGCAGGGGAGAGTGAGAAGCAGGCTCCCCAAAAAGCAAGAAGCCCAATGTGGGACTCGATTCCAGGAGCCGGGGGTCATGACCTGAGCTGAAAGCAGACACTTAACCAACTGAGCCATCCAGGTGCCCCAAGGCAGCTGATTTCCTAGAGGAAATCACTTTGCCTGTTTCATGGACTTGCCAGTGGGCTGTAAGTAGTAAGGGAATGTAATATTTTCTTTTGCCTTTGTTTCCCACATCAATATGAGAAGGATTTCAATTTTCTTATAACACTTTCAGTCATAAACATGGGCCTTTAATTAAACTTTTACCTTTTGAGACAATCAGGTTGAAAGCAATGACTATCCGCAATGTGAATCAAAGATGGGATTTGCATGTGCATTAGGAGAATGAGAAAAATGATAAAGCTCATGATTTCAATATTCATAGCACATTTCTAAGGCATTCGATGAAGTAAGGTTTGACAATTTTTGGTCTGCTTTAGACCCACATCAACTTTCACTGGCAAATCAGATGCCCAAAATCTTTTGGTGAAATTTATTCTTCTCAGTCTACCACATTCCACTGAAATATTTCAACAGAATTACTTATGTGGGCAGTGAGGGCAACATTTAATTTTAAAATAATATTATATTATTATATATTATGTGAGAAATTTTTGATTATGTAAGTTATTTGAGCAGAAGACTTCTGCATTCTTTTAAGAAGTATTTATCGAGTACCTACAGTATGCAAGGCACTATAACAGGTGTTATGAGGGAAGAAACTTTTTAAAACATGTGTAATCCAATGCATAACTATTTTACAGAAACACAGACTTTTCATAGAGATTGTCTTCCTTTTTCATAAAACTGTATTTATTTATTTACTTTTGCATGCCTCTCCTTCAACTGCTACATAATCCATATCAACATCCAGAAAGTGAATGGTGAAAGCAGCACATCGGCCATCTAGTCTCAAGTCTGGAAAGGCATTGGTATTCCCAGGAAAGAAAAGTCAGGTGATGTGATCTATTATTCTTGTAAACCTGGTCATGATAGGCTTCCTGGCAAACAAGTTAATGGCATTTGCTAAACATGGCTCCCCCGGAAATGTCACATAAGCTTGTGACCATCTGAGGATGATGGAGATGGTTTATGACTGAGCTGGCTTTTTTGGGTATAATTTTTGTGGCCAGTATCATGTCTTGGAAACCTCACATATTAATCTGAGCCACAACATATTCGATGTCATAAGAAAGCACCTGCTGTGCTCTGTTGCTGTCCATGACATCTCCCTGCACTGCCTGTGCCTTGTGATTGCTTATATCCTTGTAACAATTAGTAAAACCTAGTTCTGGTTAAAGACTTTAATTTGTGTTACCTGATTTCAAAGTCTGATGCTTTGTGTTATTGCCTCAACTGTGTATTATTCAGGGATCTCCAGAGAAACTGAGCTAATGGGATATATATTTATTATTAGGAATTGGCTCACATGATTATAGAAGCTAAAAAGTCTCAAGATCTGTAGTCAGCAAGCTAGCGACCCAGGAGAGCTGATGGTGCAGTTCTAGTAAGAATGCAAGACCACAGACAGGGCCAATGTTTCAGTTGAGTCTGAAGGCAGGGAAAAAACCTATGTCCCAGCTCAGCAAAGTTTGAGTCTGAAGGCAGGAAAAAACCTATGTCCCAGCTCAGCGTAATCAGGAAAGAAGAGTTCCTTCTCATTCATGGGAAGGTCAATCTTTTTATTTTATTCAGGCCGTCAACTGATTGGATGAGGCCTACTCACATAGGTGGGGGTGTTGGGCAATCTACTTTCTTAGTCTACCAATTCAAGGGCTAATCTCTTCCAGAAACACTCTCACAGAGACGTCCATAATAATGTTTGACCAAATGTCTGGATATCCATGACTTAGTTAAGTTGACACATAAAATTAACCATCACACGTAGGATTCATCCTTCCTCTTTTTTGAAGTATTGAAATGATACACAACTTTTTCTACACCTTGATTTCCTATCCAAAAATAACTTGAAGAACTCTCTCTCAATTAAACCAAAACAATGAAGATCTCTTCTCCTTAATGGTTGCATAATTGCCATGGCACACATATACCATTTTGTCTACCTATTTTCTTATTGATGATAATTTTTTACTAGTTAGAAATAATTCTGGAATAAATATTCTTATGCATATATCTTTATATACTGTCACTTTTATTTCTTTTGTATGTGTTTCAGGAGTCAGATTGCTGAGTTCAATGATACATGTAGTTTTTTTATTTGAGTAACTGTTCCCTGAAAAAATTCCAAAAATGTATGTGGACAGTCTTATACTTTAAACTACAACATAAAGGACTCTCATACATTAATTATATAAATTCTATAGAGAACAATGTTCTAAATGTTTGTGAAGTAGAAAGATCTCCTGTCAGTCATTGTTCCTTTGCTATTGCAAAGCCTGCAGAATTTTGTTTCAGTTTTTCATGAATATATTAGTGAAATGCTTTCTTTTTTTGCTTTTCTGTTTTTTTGTTTTGATTTTGTTTTGTTTTGTTTTTTAAGATTTTATTTATTTATTTGACAGAGAGAGAGACAGCCAGAGAGAGAAGGAACACAAGCAGGGGGAGTGGGAGAGGCAGAAGCAGGCTCCCAGCAGAGCAGGGAACCCGATGCGGGGCTCTATCCCAGGACCCTGGGATCAGGCCCTGAGCCGAAGGCAGACGCTTAACAACTGAGCCACCCAGGCACCCCTGCTTTTCTGTTCTCAAGCCCTGGTCATCTCTTAATGACTTCTATGGAACCATGATCTAGAGCCAAATGACTCAGGTGGGGCATGTAATATCTTTGAATAATCCTCAGTTTAAACGTTGAATCTTCACCCTTTTTTGAAATCAGTGGGCTTTAATTTTCTCTTTCCTTAGGTTAGTTATTTCCCAGGAAGCAACTTATGAAAAGTGGCTCACAGTAGCATTTCCCCAAATATCCCAACCTAGCCTCTTTGAATCTCCAAGTATCTCCACCCATGTCTGAATTCTAGAGTCAGCACATCTGGACTGTAGAGTTTGCATCCACACTGCAGAAGAGACGATTGATCTAGAAAAGTGTAACCTTTTACAAAGGCTGCTGAGTAATTGAGGAGGAAAACTGTCCTGTTTTCTGTGAAAGTTGCAATCGTGGAGTCATTGTTGTGGTAAAAGGGTAGTGAGATCAAAATGCAGCAAAGAGTTAAAGGACTGGCAGGGAAATTTGATGTCAGTAATAATGACAAAGAGAAGACTTTACATTGTAGTGGTAGCAAGGGAAAAGTAATTTGAAGGTTAGAAAATCATAAGTTCTTTGTAGTTAGAGAAGGATTTTATGGAGAAAGTTTTGAGAAGCAGAACAGAATAAGGAAAACAGAACAAAATCACCAAAGATGACATGGAATGAAACGAGGACACAGTTGAAGGAATTGGCTTTGGTGAAACTGAAGGTCACTTCCCTTACCAATAGACTAAGCTTTCCTACTTGCTACATAACTGGTCCATACAAAATTTAAATATAAATTAGGTAGGTAAAGCTTTATTTTGCTTTATATCTTTCTTCTCCTACCCAACCAATTATTTCCCATCTAATTTTTGTGTTCTCTATATGTTTTATTGTATAACTTAAGAGAAGTTACCAAAGGGTTCAAGCAATTTACTGTTCACCATATGACTTGATTTTTAAAACTGTTTCTTATAGAAATGTGACCTAAGGCTAGCCAAAACACAAATTTAGATATTCATAAAAACAAAATAACTTTAGCTTGATTTATATTATATATGTATTAAAATACATAATTAATCTAGGATTCTATATTTATAAATTATTAATGCTTAATATATATGTATTTATAGTAACGAATTTATATTAGAATAAAATCTTCAAGGTCTTCACACTTTTTGAAGACTTTTAAGTTTTTTAAGACCTTTAAGTATATATGTGTAGTATTTTGGAATATATTGTAAGTGTATGCCATACATTTTATGGATATTATTATATTCCTAAAGGAAGTAGCTTTAAGCAATGTGAAAACACAAAACACTGTATATAAAATAGTATTTTTCATATTTTGCATCATTGTCTTCTTCAAATCTTAAATTTCCTTTTCATAAAAATATGTCACAATTTCATTGTCATTTATGAGGTTTTTATGCTGTTCATTTCTTGATTATCTTTAAGTCCTGTGTTCACATGCACGTGTGGACTCTGTCAATATGTCAGAGCATCTCATTTTAAATAGAATAAGTGATAAGGCATATTTCACACAGATAATGATCTAGAATTGAATAGATTTTAAAATTTTTGATTTATGTCTGTAAAGATTCATATGTACAGCATCTTAGAGATATGGTATTACCAAAAAAAAGCACAACAACAACAAAAAACACAAGTATTTTAGAAGTGTTATTTACATGTTATAATGTCACCACTGATCCTTGAATGTAAGTAATAATTTGCCAAATATTAGCATCCTCTGTCATTGAGGTCTAGTATTAGTGTTCTCCGCAGAAATGTAACCGATGGGATAGTATTTTATATAAATATAAAATGAGATTTATTATAAGATACTGGCTCATAAAGCCTGAGAAGTCCCACAATCACCATCTGGAGCCAGGAAAGCCAGTGGTGTAATTTGAAGGACTGTGAGCGAGAGAGCTAATGGTACAGATTTCAGTACATGTCTGAAGGCCTGAGATACAGGAGAATGGAGGGCAGCAGAAAACCAATGTCCCAGCTCAGTTAGGCAGAGAGTAAATTTCAACCTTCCTCTACCTTTTCGTTCTATTCATGTCCTTAATGGATTGGATGATGACCACCCACATTGGGGAGAGTCATCTGTGTTAGTCAAATGCTAATATCTTCCAGAAACACCCTAATAGAGGTACCCAGGGATACTGTTTAGCCAGATATCTGGGCATTCTATGCCCCAATCAAGATGACACATAAAATTAACTGTCACAGGTCCCATAAACATGTTTTATCATCCCAAGGTCATAAAGTGAAAATCTTAATTTATTCAGAATTCTGAATCTTAATCAGGACTCTAAATATTTGATCTTTCTGAAATTTCCAAATAGCCTGCCAACTGAGGTCAGTTTTTTCCCCTTACATTCGAAATTCTATTTAAAAAAAAAGCAACAACCTTTAAAATCACAGTCTATTTCAGAGAAGAGAATGTACTAAATTTCATTTTTCATTTATACTTCCATCTGCTGAAATTGTAGCAAAGCATTAAATCAAAGAGTTGATAGAGGTCAGAGTGATTCAGCATACCGCAGTTAAATTTTTGTTTAACTATATAAGAAAAGAATGATTTAATCCACCTTTCAGATATCAACCCTTTATAAACATAGTTCTAGAATTTTTTAAAGGCTCATAGATTTATTCCCATAGCTCAATTTTATACCACTCATGAAAAAAAGATCATGTTATTGATGGATTTTTAACTTTTATTTTCAGTATCAGATACTAATTTTGTATTGTCCTTTATGGAACCAAATACATTTGTTACAAAAGGGACTATTTTCTTTCCTAAGAAATTGAAACTTCATTAGAAATGACTATAGCGCTCCTATTTTCCAATATTTTCATGAAAAATTATTTTTTATTCCTGCAGTACATTACTGGTACAAGCTTAGCATAAACTGTGACTCAAAATTGTCCAATGTGCTGATGGGGATAGATAGCTAGAATTTTATTAAGACGGTGAAGAAACTTTTGGGAAAAACTCATCTTAAAGGATAAGGAAGCTGGACAGAGTGAACCCGACCTAACTAAGCCATTGGAGGAAATGGTCATTGTTTCTGTTTTCAGGTTCTTCTCGAGGTCTTAGGACAAATTTAACTAAATTCAGAAAGAACTATGTCCCTAAAATTGTTGTGAGACATTGAGGCACAAACAGGAATACTTCAGTACATTTTATGCCAGAATAAATGGTTTGTTCTGTCAAAAGCAGCTGAGATTTATCATATGGTATAATAAAAAGTACCCTTTGGACTTAGAGACTAGAGAATTTGTTTCGACATTTGACAAGCTTCTTTAGAATAGAGTGAATATACAAAGGAAGGGAATGATGACAACTCTTTCCAAAAATTTTGTGGTGAAACCAGGTGATTAGAAGGATGATAACCTCATAGATACTGAATGAGTAGATTGAACACAGAAAAACTTCTGTTTTGTTTTGTTCAATGTGTGCCTGTTTGTTTTAACCATGGGGAATTTTGAGCCATGTTATACGAAAAGAGAATTAAAGAGTAGAAAGAGAGAAATCAAAGATTTTGAAGAGAAGAAATTAAGTGGCATGATGAGGTGCCAAGAAAGAATGCAGGGATAAAATCCACAGCAGATGTGGAGGGTTTAGTATTTGCTGCAAGCAGATCCTTTCCCATTGTAATAGGAGGGAAAAAGAAAGATGAGGGCAAATACAAAAATCCTTATAGAACTGGGAGCTGAAATTTGAGGTCGCGCCCACATTATGTCTTCAATAGTCTCTGTAAAGTAAAAGTGAGAGCATTTAGAAAGTTTTGGTGTTCAGATGAGGAAGGAAGCAGGAATGAAGTTCATATATCTGAAGAAATAGTAAATAGATGGCAGAGAGTTATCTAAAGAGAGATACAAGAGTATTTCCCATCTTATATGCTCTTCAGCACTGTGGCATTGCCACATTCCCATCAATAATTGAAATGTATTTCTTAACTTTTCTGAATCTGAGCAGACCTACTGACTGCTTTCACCAATAAAACAAAGGCAAAAAGATTCTGTGCCAGTTCTCGATGTGGCCTTTAATTGGACATTCAGCTTCTGATTCTTGGTCTTGGAAGCCAACTTCTTAGAAGTGCGGATACTATGAGTCCAGCATGTTCTAAGAAGGCAAAGCCATGAGGAGGAAATGAGGTACCATGGACAGAGACATAGGGACAGAATCACCAAAGTACCAAACATCTAAGTTAGGTACCCACTTTGAATGTCTAGGACACTTAAGAATTCAAACTGATCTATCCTTAGACATTATCTGTCTGCAACTAAAATAAATGATTATTGAGTTGAGCAAAGGCAGCCTGTAAAACTATGAGACATAGTAATGAGAAATTATTGATTTAAACCACTAAGTTTCGGGATTGTTTTTTACATAATTGGAAAAGAATGTAGAATTTGTTGTTGTGGAGGGTTCTGGACTGAGCTAACCATAAAAATACAGTAGGAGCTATGAAGCAGTGTTTTTAAGGCCTAAATAAAGTGTGAAACTAAACTTATTTTGGAAACTCTACATGCAGTTGAGTAAATTAGCCAGATGTAATCGTGAGCTAAGTATGAGCACTGAACACAAGAAAAATACTTGTTCATAATCTAAGGAATGTTTAGCCAGGACAGGTACAAGAAAAAGAAAGTCATTCAAGAGAGTAAAAGATCATAATAAAGAATTTTAAATTATCTTTTTTAAACTAAAATGAATGCTTCATTGTCTCTGATTGTTTTTACCATTTTTACTTAAACTGTTCTGGAGTGCTCTAAGTCTCCATCATCATCACCACTGCTATCACCACCACCATCACTATCGTCATCACCATCATCCTTACCACCCCACAATATGCTTTTCCACTCAATCTAATCACGGTTTCTCTCCATAAAAATAGTGGGTGGAAATCACTATACTTTTCTTTTGTGCTGGTGTATAGTTTCTAATCTTTCTCAAATGATTGGCATTAATTATAGATCATCATTCTTGGGAGGATATGTTCTTTTCAATGGTTTGATTTGGCACTGAAGATTCTTTTTTCTCCTCCTCAAGTTGATGCTTTGTAATTTAAAATCCAGAAGATTGTACTGAATCTTGAAATAGCAGGCAGACACTCCTAAGCAACATTTTCCCCTTAATAAAGTTCTTTTCTTTATTGCAATTCCTTTCTTCCTTTCTTTTCTTTCTTTCTCTTTCTTTCTTTCTTTCTTTCTTTACTTTCTTTCTTTTTCTTTCTTTCTTTCTTTCTTTCTTTCTTTCTCTCTTTTTCATTCTTTCTTTCTCCTTTCTTTCTTCTTTTTCTTTTTTCTTTCTTCTTTCCTTCCTTCTTTCCTTCCTCCCACCTTCCTCCTTTCCTTCCTTCTTCTTTCCTTCCTTCCTTCCTTTTTTCCTTCCTTCCTTCCATTCTTCTTTCCTTCCTCTTTCTTTCTTTTTTTAGGAAACACATCTTATATTGTTACTTAGGATTATACCTGAAGAAATTAGAGAAACTATCTAGAAAAAGAAATGAACTTTCTCCAGGTTTGCTTTTCTTTTTTTTAAGGCAGTCTTGAGTACATGAAATTGTTGATGTTCTTAAGCAAGCAACTTTACAATGCTATGTCACACATATGTCACACCTACATTTTCACCACACTCCTGAACTGTGAGTCACAGTTACAACTGCCAAGAAAAAAGAGCACTTTAAATTTTAAGAAGTGATTTTCTGTGTTTTCTATTTTGCTGGCTGCCAGAGAGGAACTGCTAGTCTTTTTTTTTTATGCCAATGGAAACCAAAATAGATTGAGACTCTTTTACACTGATTGTGCCAAAGGGGAATGATGTGAGAAGCTGATATAAATGAAGTTGAAATGTTCTTTCTAGTTTTATTACTTCTTAGGAAAAGAATTTTCCTAAGAAAATACAAGAATCACATAACAATAATCATTTTGAATTAACTTTTTAAAATGAATTAAAAATTGAATTTGCCATAAATATATTCCCTGTGTCCTTTAGCAATGCACAGGGGTAAATAATGAAAAAAATTTAAAACAATCATTCAAAGAACTATGTAGAACAATAGGCCGGTACTCACTGGATAAAAAAAAATGTGACCCCACTTTTTCTCTTCAGTCATGCAACCTACACAAAATTCCCTAGTTCAGCCATTCTATTAAGTACTGCAGTCATGTCTGAAAAAGTATAAAATATAAAGGAGGCAATTTGTCTTCTGAGGTACTTTAAACACTAGAATTTATCCCCCTCCATTTTATAACAGAATCCTGATAGATATTCAAATTTACTTTTATTTACATAATTGGGGATTAGACAAGTCCACATTTATATTCTCTTTCCATTTACAAATATCCTATTCAGTCATCTATTATTGTGTGATAATCTTCCATAAGGCAAGCACCCCATACATCATTACTATGTGATTTCAATACTACTGTCCATTCTCTAACCTGTAAAGACTTTCATCCATACACAGAAAACATGAGAATCGTACTATCTGTGTTTTAGTAAAACCAGAGGGTGTCTGATAGACCACTCCTTCCCGTTAGTAAATTATCTTTGAAACATTTTGGACAAACAAATGAATATTGATTATAGTAGTCCCCCTTCTGTGGTTTCAGTTACCCCCAGTCGACCACAGTCAGGAAGCAGATGATCCTTCTTCTGATGTGTGGACAGTAGGTCAATAGTAGCCCAGGGCTACGTCACAATGCCTATGCCATTCACCTCACTTCATCTCATTCTGTGGGCCTTGTTTCATCTCACATCATTACAAGAGAAAGATGAGTACAGTACAATAATATATTTTGAGAGAGCGAAACCGAGTTCTCATAACTTTTATTACAATATCTATTATCTCTATTTTGTATGGAGTTGGATGTCACATTGGTAAAGCATTTTGTCTCTCAGATTCACATGTTCCCAACAAACCACAATAGATAATATAGTCTCAGTATTTTACAGCTACGCAGAAGTAAGAGTGTCAGAGAACTTGCAAAAAGCAGATAAATAATAATAGAATTAAGATTCAGACTCAGTC